>NC_137132.1:35066139-35255639 GCF_949319135.1 Squalius cephalus | reverse complement strand
AGTGGCATGAGGGGATGAATCAAGTCCAGTGAAGCAGGCTTGATCACAGCCGCAAAAATATGGAGCGCTTCACGGATTTGCGTGTCATCCTTTCGCAGGGGCCATGCTAATCTTCTCTGTATCGATCCAATTTTAGTATATGTGCTGCCTTAGCAAGCACAAGCCTGCTGGCCTGCACAAGGCATATGTACACCTCGGGTTCCAGCGAGCTATCACCAAGGTGGTAGGGCCCAGCGAGCCATCTCGCCACTGCAAACCTTGCTGGACACAATGATTGATGCAACAGCTCAATAAGTTTAGGGATAGGGTATCTTAGAGCTTTAGGGTTCACATATGGCCAATTCCACCATGATGTATGAGAGCATCTACTGAAAGAATGGGGTGGGCAGACTTATCGATGGTACCAAAATACGAGCTCCTGTGTCCTCCAGGTTTTCGAGAAAAAAATGAGTTGGCAGAAAACCGGAAAGTGCTTTGCTGTCTGTGCCAAGGTTGCATGCACTCGATGTAGCTGGACACGATCTGCAGCAGGAGGAGTTAATCCTGTGGAGACATTGAGGCATAGACCCCCGGCCAGGCGTCGGAGAAAAAAAAAAAAAACGTGAAGGATTTCACATATTTCTTTCTTGAATTATCCTTTGATTTTTTTCCTCTGAATCGGTCTACTTTCAGCATAGGCACTGCCTTTAGATGGCGAAACCGTATGACTCGTTTGAGGCATATGTACCCCTGGGGTCCCAGCAAGTCCTCGCCAAGGTGGTAGGGCCCAGAGAGCCATTTCACCACTTTGCAAACCTTGTTTATTAGTGTAGCCTGCCTTCCGTAGGATAAATATTCAGACAGTTTGTAATTCATTAATTGGGCTATCATGCAATCAAACTAATCAAGAGTTCTAGACTTTGATGGGTTGCTGTTGTGTATTTTCATTTTGCTGTTCTCATGATTGCTAGACAACTGGCAACTGTGCCTAGGGTCTTGAAGTTCAATCACACCACACGTAGCCATTTACACGTATGCCTACTTGGCATATGTAACTCTTTAGGTATTTACAGCACCGCTGGTTACTATATGATCAAAATGTGAAAACTAATCATAAGTAGAAGTTTATTTTAGCTCAAGTTTGCTCTGTGTGGATGTATTGTTCTGTTCCAGTGATGTTCTGTGACTCAACCTCAGGAAAACTGAGAGTGCCCTAGAGACATTGGAGATGCACCAGTTCTTGACACAGGAGAACAAGAATGAAAATAAAGAGTGGCATGAGGGGATGAATCAAGTCCAGTGAAGCAGGCTTGATCACAGCCGCAAAAATATGGAGCGCTTCACGGATTTGCGTGTCATCCTTTCGCAGGGGCCATGCTAATCTTCTCTGTATCGATCCAATTTTAGTATATGTGCTGCCTTAGCAAGCACAAGCCTGCTGGCCTGCACAAGGCATATGTACACCTCGGGTTCCAGCGAGCTATCACCAAGGTGGTAGGGCCCAGCGAGCCATCTCGCCACTGCAAACCTTGCTGGACTTTATGATTGATGCAACAGCTCAATAAGTTTAGGGATAGGGTATCTTAGAGCTTTAGGGTTCACATATGGCCAATTCCACCATGATGTATGAGAGCATCTACTGAAAGAATGGGGTGGGCAGACTTATCGATGGTACCAAAATACGAGCTCCTGTGTCCTCCAGGTTTTCGAGAAAAAAATGAGTTGGCAGAAAACCGGAAAGTGCTTTGCTGTCTGTGCCAAGGTTGCATGCACTCGATGTAGCTGGACACGATCTGCAGCAGGAGGAGTTAATCCTGTGGAGACATTGAGGCATAGACCCCCGGCCAGGCGTCGGAGAAAAAAAAAAAAAACGTGAAGGATTTCACATATTTCTTTCTTGAATTATCCTTTGATTTTTTTCCTCTGAATCGGTCTACTTTCAGCATAGGCACTGCCTTTAGATGGCGAAACCGTATGACTCGTTTGAGGCATATGTACCCCTGGGGTCCCAGCAAGTCCTCGCCAAGGTGGTAGGGCCCAGAGAGCCATTTCACCACTTTGCAAACCTTGTTTATTAGTGTAGCCTGCCTTCCGTAGGATAAATATTCAGACAGTTTGTAATTCATTAATTGGGCTATCATGCAATCAAACTAATCAAGAGTTCTAGACTTTGATGGGTTGCTGTTGTGTATTTTCATTTTGCTGTTCTCATGATTGCTAGACAACTGGCAACTGTGCCTAGGGTCTTGAAGTTCAATCACACCACACGTAGCCATTTACACGTATGCCTACTTGGCATATGTAACTCTTTAGGTATTTACAGCACCGCTGGTTACTATATGATCAAAATGTGAAAACTAATCATAAGTAGAAGTTTATTTTAGCTCAAGTTTGCTCTGTGTGGATGTATTGTTCTGTTCCAGTGATGTTCTGTGACTCAACCTCAGGAAAACTGAGAGTGCCCTAGAGACATTGGAGATGCAGCAGTTCTTGACACAGGAGAACAAGAATGAAAATAAAGAGTGGCATGAGGGGATGAATCAAGTCCAGTGAAGCAGGCTTGATCACAGCCGCAAAAATATGGAGCGCTTCACGGATTTGCGTGTCATCCTTTCGCAGGGGCCATGCTAATCTTCTCTGTATCGATCCAATTTTAGTATATGTGCTGCCTTAGCAAGCACAAGCCTGCTGGCCTGCACAAGGCATATGTACACCTCGGGTTCCAGCGAGCTATCACCAAGGTGGTAGGGCCCAGCGAGCCATCTCGCCACTGCAAACCTTGCTGGACACAATGATTGATGCAACAGCTCAATAAGTTTAGGGATAGGGTATCTTAGAGCTTTAGGGTTCACATATGGCCAATTCCACCATGATGTATGAGAGCATCTACTGAAAGAATGGGGTGGGCAGACTTATCGATGGTACCAAAATACGAGCTCCTGTGTCCTCCAGGTTTTCGAGAAAAAAATGAGTTGGCAGAAAACCGGAAAGTGCTTTGCTGTCTGTGCCAAGGTTGCATGCACTCGATGTAGCTGGACACGATCTGCAGCAGGAGGAGTTAATCCTGTGGAGACATTGAGGCATAGACCCCCGGCCAGGCGTCGGAGAAAAAAAAAAAAAACGTGAAGGATTTCACATATTTCTTTCTTGAATTATCCTTTGATTTTTTTCCTCTGAATCGGTCTACTTTCAGCATAGGCACTGCCTTTAGATGGCGAAACCGTATGACTCGTTTGAGGCATATGTACCCCTGGGGTCCCAGCAAGTCCTCGCCAAGGTGGTAGGGCCCAGAGAGCCATTTCACCACTTTGCAAACCTTGTTTATTAGTGTAGCCTGCCTTCCGTAGGATAAATATTCAGACAGTTTGTAATTCATTAATTGGGCTATCATGCAATCAAACTAATCAAGAGTTCTAGACTTTGATGGGTTGCTGTTGTGTATTTTCATTTTGCTGTTCTCATGATTGCTAGACAACTGGCAACTGTGCCTAGGGTCTTGAAGTTCAATCACACCACACGTAGCCATTTACACGTATGCCTACTTGGCATATGTAACTCTTTAGGTATTTACAGCACCGCTGGTTACTATATGATCAAAATGTGAAAACTAATCATAAGTAGAAGTTTATTTTAGCTCAAGTTTGCTCTGTGTGGATGTATTGTTCTGTTCCAGTGATGTTCTGTGACTCAACCTCAGGAAAACTGAGAGTGCCCTAGAGACATTGGAGATGCACCAGTTCTTGACACAGGAGAACAAGAATGAAAATAAAGAGTGGCATGAGGGGATGAATCAAGTCCAGTGAAGCAGGCTTGATCACAGCCGCAAAAATATGGAGCGCTTCACGGATTTGCGTGTCATCCTTTCGCAGGGGCCATGCTAATCTTCTCTGTATCGATCCAATTTTAGTATATGTGCTGCCTTAGCAAGCACAAGCCTGCTGGCCTGCACAAGGCATATGTACACCTCGGGTTCCAGCGAGCTATCACCAAGGTGGTAGGGCCCAGCGAGCCATCTCGCCACTGCAAACCTTGCTGGACACAATGATTGATGCAACAGCTCAATAAGTTTAGGGATAGGGTATCTTAGAGCTTTAGGGTTCACATATGGCCAATTCCACCATGATGTATGAGAGCATCTACTGAAAGAATGGGGTGGGCAGACTTATCGATGGTACCAAAATACGAGCTCCTGTGTCCTCCAGGTTTTCGAGAAAAAAATGAGTTGGCAGAAAACCGGAAAGTGCTTTGCTGTCTGTGCCAAGGTTGCATGCACTCGATGTAGCTGGACACGATCTGCAGCAGGAGGAGTTAATCCTGTGGAGACATTGAGGCATAGACCCCCGGCCAGGCGTCGGAGAAAAAAAAAAAAAACGTGAAGGATTTCACATATTTCTTTCTTGAATTATCCTTTGATTTTTTTCCTCTGAATCGGTCTACTTTCAGCATAGGCACTGCCTTTAGATGGCGAAACCGTATGACTCGTTTGAGGCATATGTACCCCTGGGGTCCCAGCAAGTCCTCGCCAAGGTGGTAGGGCCCAGAGAGCCATTTCACCACTTTGCAAACCTTGTTTATTAGTGTAGCCTGCCTTCCGTAGGATAAATATTCAGACAGTTTGTAATTCATTAATTGGGCTATCATGCAATCAAACTAATCAAGAGTTCTAGACTTTGATGGGTTGCTGTTGTGTATTTTCATTTTGCTGTTCTCATGATTGCTAGACAACTGGCAACTGTGCCTAGGGTCTTGAAGTTCAATCACACCACACGTAGCCATTTACACGTATGCCTACTTGGCATATGTAACTCTTTAGGTATTTACAGCACCGCTGGTTACTATATGATCAAAATGTGAAAACTAATCATAAGTAGAAGTTTATTTTAGCTCAAGTTTGCTCTGTGTGGATGTATTGTTCTGTTCCAGTGATGTTCTGTGACTCAACCTCAGGAAAACTGAGAGTGCCCTAGAGACATTGGAGATGCACCAGTTCTTGACACAGGAGAACAAGAATGAAAATAAAGAGTGGCATGAGGGGATGAATCAAGTCCAGTGAAGCAGGCTTGATCACAGCCGCAAAAATATGGAGCGCTTCACGGATTTGCGTGTCATCCTTTCGCAGGGGCCATGCTAATCTTCTCTGTATCGATCCAATTTTAGTATATGTGCTGCCTTAGCAAGCACAAGCCTGCTGGCCTGCACAAGGCATATGTACACCTCGGGTTCCAGCGAGCTATCACCAAGGTGGTAGGGCCCAGCGAGCCATCTCGCCACTGCAAACCTTGCTGGACACAATGATTGATGCAACAGCTCAATAAGTTTAGGGATAGGGTATCTTAGAGCTTTAGGGTTCACATATGGCCAATTCCACCATGATGTATGAGAGCATCTACTGAAAGAATGGGGTGGGCAGACTTATCGATGGTACCAAAATACGAGCTCCTGTGTCCTCCAGGTTTTCGAGAAAAAAATGAGTTGGCAGAAAACCGGAAAGTGCTTTGCTGTCTGTGCCAAGGTTGCATGCACTCGATGTAGCTGGACACGATCTGCAGCAGGAGGAGTTAATCCTGTGGAGACATTGAGGCATAGACCCCCGGCCAGGCGTCGGAGAAAAAAAAAAAAAACGTGAAGGATTTCACATATTTCTTTCTTGAATTATCCTTTGATTTTTTTCCTCTGAATCGGTCTACTTTCAGCATAGGCACTGCCTTTAGATGGCGAAACCGTATGACTCGTTTGAGGCATATGTACCCCTGGGGTCCCAGCAAGTCCTCGCCAAGGTGGTAGGGCCCAGAGAGCCATTTCACCACTTTGCAAACCTTGTTTATTAGTGTAGCCTGCCTTCCGTAGGATAAATATTCAGACAGTTTGTAATTCATTAATTGGGCTATCATGCAATCAAACTAATCAAGAGTTCTAGACTTTGATGGGTTGCTGTTGTGTATTTTCATTTTGCTGTTCTCATGATTGCTAGACAACTGGCAACTGTGCCTAGGGTCTTGAAGTTCAATCACACCACACGTAGCCATTTACACGTATGCCTACTTGGCATATGTAACTCTTTAGGTATTTACAGCACCGCTGGTTACTATATGATCAAAATGTGAAAACTAATCATAAGTAGAAGTTTATTTTAGCTCAAGTTTGCTCTGTGTGGATGTATTGTTCTGTTCCAGTGATGTTCTGTGACTCAACCTCAGGAAAACTGAGAGTGCCCTAGAGACATTGGAGATGCACCAGTTCTTGACACAGGAGAACAAGAATGAAAATAAAGAGTGGCATGAGGGGATGAATCAAGTCCAGTGAAGCAGGCTTGATCACAGCCGCAAAAATATGGAGCGCTTCACGGATTTGCGTGTCATCCTTTCGCAGGGGCCATGCTAATCTTCTCTGTATCGATCCAATTTTAGTATATGTGCTGCCTTAGCAAGCACAAGCCTGCTGGCCTGCACAAGGCATATGTACACCTCGGGTTCCAGCGAGCTATCACCAAGGTGGTAGGGCCCAGCGAGCCATCTCGCCACTGCAAACCTTGCTGGACACAATGATTGATGCAACAGCTCAATAAGTTTAGGGATAGGGTATCTTAGAGCTTTAGGGTTCACATATGGCCAATTCCACCATGATGTATGAGAGCATCTACTGAAAGAATGGGGTGGGCAGACTTATCGATGGTACCAAAATACGAGCTCCTGTGTCCTCCAGGTTTTCGAGAAAAAAATGAGTTGGCAGAAAACCGGAAAGTGCTTTGCTGTCTGTGCCAAGGTTGCATGCACTCGATGTAGCTGGACACGATCTGCAGCAGGAGGAGTTAATCCTGTGGAGACATTGAGGCATAGACCCCCGGCCAGGCGTCGGAGAAAAAAAAAAAACGTGAAGGATTTCACATATTTCTTTCTTGAATTATCCTTTGATTTTTTTCCTCTGAATCGGTCTACTTTCAGCATAGGCACTGCCTTTAGATGGCGAAACCGTATGACTCGTTTGAGGCATATGTACCCCTGGGGTCCCAGCAAGTCCTCGCCAAGGTGGTAGGGCCCAGAGAGCCATTTCACCACTTTGCAAACCTTGTTTATTAGTGTAGCCTGCCTTCCGTAGGATAAATATTCAGACAGTTTGTAATTCATTAATTGGGCTATCATGCAATCAAACTAATCAAGAGTTCTAGACTTTGATGGGTTGCTGTTGTGTATTTTCATTTTGCTGTTCTCATGATTGCTAGACAACTGGCAACTGTGCCTAGGGTCTTGAAGTTCAATCACACCACACGTAGCCATTTACACGTATGCCTACTTGGCATATGTAACTCTTTAGGTATTTACAGCACCGCTGGTTACTATATGATCAAAATGTGAAAACTAATCATAAGTAGAAGTTTATTTTAGCTCAAGTTTGCTCTGTGTGGATGTATTGTTCTGTTCCAGTGATGTTCTGTGACTCAACCTCAGGAAAACTGAGAGTGCCCTAGAGACATTGGAGATGCACCAGTTCTTGACACAGGAGAACAAGAATGAAAATAAAGAGTGGCATGAGGGGATGAATCAAGTCCAGTGAAGCAGGCTTGATCACAGCCGCAAAAATATGGAGCGCTTCACGGATTTGCGTGTCATCCTTTCGCAGGGGCCATGCTAATCTTCTCTGTATCGATCCAATTTTAGTATATGTGCTGCCTTAGCAAGCACAAGCCTGCTGGCCTGCACAAGGCATATGTACACCTCGGGTTCCAGCGAGCTATCACCAAGGTGGTAGGGCCCAGCGAGCCATCTCGCCACTGCAAACCTTGCTGGACACAATGATTGATGCAACAGCTCAATAAGTTTAGGGATAGGGTATCTTAGAGCTTTAGGGTTCACATATGGCCAATTCCACCATGATGTATGAGAGCATCTACTGAAAGAATGGGGTGGGCAGACTTATCGATGGTACCAAAATACGAGCTCCTGTGTCCTCCAGGTTTTCGAGAAAAAAATGAGTTGGCAGAAAACCGGAAAGTGCTTTGCTGTCTGTGCCAAGGTTGCATGCACTCGATGTAGCTGGACACGATCTGCAGCAGGAGGAGTTAATCCTGTGGAGACATTGAGGCATAGACCCCCGGCCAGGCGTCGGAGAAAAAAAAAAAAAACGTGAAGGATTTCACATATTTCTTTCTTGAATTATCCTTTGATTTTTTTCCTCTGAATCGGTCTACTTTCAGCATAGGCACTGCCTTTAGATGGCGAAACCGTATGACTCGTTTGAGGCATATGTACCCCTGGGGTCCCAGCAAGTCCTCGCCAAGGTGGTAGGGCCCAGAGAGCCATTTCACCACTTTGCAAACCTTGTTTATTAGTGTAGCCTGCCTTCCGTAGGATAAATATTCAGACAGTTTGTAATTCATTAATTGGGCTATCATGCAATCAAACTAATCAAGAGTTCTAGACTTTGATGGGTTGCTGTTGTGTATTTTCATTTTGCTGTTCTCATGATTGCTAGACAACTGGCAACTGTGCCTAGGGTCTTGAAGTTCAATCACACCACACGTAGCCATTTACACGTATGCCTACTTGGCATATGTAACTCTTTAGGTATTTACAGCACCGCTGGTTACTATATGATCAAAATGTGAAAACTAATCATAAGTAGAAGTTTATTTTAGCTCAAGTTTGCTCTGTGTGGATGTATTGTTCTGTTCCAGTGATGTTCTGTGACTCAACCTCAGGAAAACTGAGAGTGCCCTAGAGACATTGGAGATGCACCAGTTCTTGACACAGGAGAACAAGAATGAAAATAAAGAGTGGCATGAGGGGATGAATCAAGTCCAGTGAAGCAGGCTTGATCACAGCCGCAAAAATATGGAGCGCTTCACGGATTTGCGTGTCATCCTTTCGCAGGGGCCATGCTAATCTTCTCTGTATCGATCCAATTTTAGTATATGTGCTGCCTTAGCAAGCACAAGCCTGCTGGCCTGCACAAGGCATATGTACACCTCGGGTTCCAGCGAGCTATCACCAAGGTGGTAGGGCCCAGCGAGCCATCTCGCCACTGCAAACCTTGCTGGACACAATGATTGATGCAACAGCTCAATAAGTTTAGGGATAGGGTATCTTAGAGCTTTAGGGTTCACATATGGCCAATTCCACCATGATGTATGAGAGCATCTACTGAAAGAATGGGGTGGGCAGACTTATCGATGGTACCAAAATACGAGCTCCTGTGTCCTCCAGGTTTTCGAGAAAAAAATGAGTTGGCAGAAAACCGGAAAGTGCTTTGCTGTCTGTGCCAAGGTTGCATGCACTCGATGTAGCTGGACACGATCTGCAGCAGGAGGAGTTAATCCTGTGGAGACATTGAGGCATAGACCCCCGGCCAGGCGTCGGAGAAAAAAAAAAAACGTGAAGGATTTCACATATTTCTTTCTTGAATTATCCTTTGATTTTTTTCCTCTGAATCGGTCTACTTTCAGCATAGGCACTGCCTTTAGATGGCGAAACCGTATGACTCGTTTGAGGCATATGTACCCCTGGGGTCCCAGCAAGTCCTCGCCAAGGTGGTAGGGCCCAGAGAGCCATTTCACCACTTTGCAAACCTTGTTTATTAGTGTAGCCTGCCTTCCGTAGGATAAATATTCAGACAGTTTGTAATTCATTAATTGGGCTATCATGCAATCAAACTAATCAAGAGTTCTAGACTTTGATGGGTTGCTGTTGTGTATTTTCATTTTGCTGTTCTCATGATTGCTAGACAACTGGCAACTGTGCCTAGGGTCTTGAAGTTCAATCACACCACACGTAGCCATTTACACGTATGCCTACTTGGCATATGTAACTCTTTAGGTATTTACAGCACCGCTGGTTACTATATGATCAAAATGTGAAAACTAATCATAAGTAGAAGTTTATTTTAGCTCAAGTTTGCTCTGTGTGGATGTATTGTTCTGTTCCAGTGATGTTCTGTGACTCAACCTCAGGAAAACTGAGAGTGCCCTAGAGACATTGGAGATGCACCAGTTCTTGACACAGGAGAACAAGAATGAAAATAAAGAGTGGCATGAGGGGATGAATCAAGTCCAGTGAAGCAGGCTTGATCACAGCCGCAAAAATATGGAGCGCTTCACGGATTTGCGTGTCATCCTTTCGCAGGGGCCATGCTAATCTTCTCTGTATCGATCCAATTTTAGTATATGTGCTGCCTTAGCAAGCACAAGCCTGCTGGCCTGCACAAGGCATATGTACACCTCGGGTTCCAGCGAGCTATCACCAAGGTGGTAGGGCCCAGCGAGCCATCTCGCCACTGCAAACCTTGCTGGACACAATGATTGATGCAACAGCTCAATAAGTTTAGGGATAGGGTATCTTAGAGCTTTAGGGTTCACATATGGCCAATTCCACCATGATGTATGAGAGCATCTACTGAAAGAATGGGGTGGGCAGACTTATCGATGGTACCAAAATACGAGCTCCTGTGTCCTCCAGGTTTTCGAGAAAAAAATGAGTTGGCAGAAAACCGGAAAGTGCTTTGCTGTCTGTGCCAAGGTTGCATGCACTCGATGTAGCTGGACACGATCTGCAGCAGGAGGAGTTAATCCTGTGGAGACATTGAGGCATAGACCCCCGGCCAGGCGTCGGAGAAAAAAAAAAAACGTGAAGGATTTCACATATTTCTTTCTTGAATTATCCTTTGATTTTTTTCCTCTGAATCGGTCTACTTTCAGCATAGGCACTGCCTTTAGATGGCGAAACCGTATGACTCGTTTGAGGCATATGTACCCCTGGGGTCCCAGCAAGTCCTCGCCAAGGTGGTAGGGCCCAGAGAGCCATTTCACCACTTTGCAAACCTTGTTTATTAGTGTAGCCTGCCTTCCGTAGGATAAATATTCAGACAGTTTGTAATTCATTAATTGGGCTATCATGCAATCAAACTAATCAAGAGTTCTAGACTTTGATGGGTTGCTGTTGTGTATTTTCATTTTGCTGTTCTCATGATTGCTAGACAACTGGCAACTGTGCCTAGGGTCTTGAAGTTCAATCACACCACACGTAGCCATTTACACGTATGCCTACTTGGCATATGTAACTCTTTAGGTATTTACAGCACCGCTGGTTACTATATGATCAAAATGTGAAAACTAATCATAAGTAGAAGTTTATTTTAGCTCAAGTTTGCTCTGTGTGGATGTATTGTTCTGTTCCAGTGATGTTCTGTGACTCAACCTCAGGAAAACTGAGAGTGCCCTAGAGACATTGGAGATGCACCAGTTCTTGACACAGGAGAACAAGAATGAAAATAAAGAGTGGCATGAGGGGATGAATCAAGTCCAGTGAAGCAGGCTTGATCACAGCCGCAAAAATATGGAGCGCTTCACGGATTTGCGTGTCATCCTTTCGCAGGGGCCATGCTAATCTTCTCTGTATCGATCCAATTTTAGTATATGTGCTGCCTTAGCAAGCACAAGCCTGCTGGCCTGCACAAGGCATATGTACACCTCGGGTTCCAGCGAGCTATCACCAAGGTGGTAGGGCCCAGCGAGCCATCTCGCCACTGCAAACCTTGCTGGACACAATGATTGATGCAACAGCTCAATAAGTTTAGGGATAGGGTATCTTAGAGCTTTAGGGTTCACATATGGCCAATTCCACCATGATGTATGAGAGCATCTACTGAAAGAATGGGGTGGGCAGACTTATCGATGGTACCAAAATACGAGCTCCTGTGTCCTCCAGGTTTTCGAGAAAAAAATGAGTTGGCAGAAAACCGGAAAGTGCTTTGCTGTCTGTGCCAAGGTTGCATGCACTCGATGTAGCTGGACACGATCTGCAGCAGGAGGAGTTAATCCTGTGGAGACATTGAGGCATAGACCCCCGGCCAGGCGTCGGAGAAAAAAAAAAAAACGTGAAGGATTTCACATATTTCTTTCTTGAATTATCCTTTGATTTTTTTCCTCTGAATCGGTCTACTTTCAGCATAGGCACTGCCTTTAGATGGCGAAACCGTATGACTCGTTTGAGGCATATGTACCCCTGGGGTCCCAGCAAGTCCTCGCCAAGGTGGTAGGGCCCAGAGAGCCATTTCACCACTTTGCAAACCTTGTTTATTAGTGTAGCCTGCCTTCCGTAGGATAAATATTCAGACAGTTTGTAATTCATTAATTGGGCTATCATGCAATCAAACTAATCAAGAGTTCTAGACTTTGATGGGTTGCTGTTGTGTATTTTCATTTTGCTGTTCTCATGATTGCTAGACAACTGGCAACTGTGCCTAGGGTCTTGAAGTTCAATCACACCACACGTAGCCATTTACACGTATGCCTACTTGGCATATGTAACTCTTTAGGTATTTACAGCACCGCTGGTTACTATATGATCAAAATGTGAAAACTAATCATAAGTAGAAGTTTATTTTAGCTCAAGTTTGCTCTGTGTGGATGTATTGTTCTGTTCCAGTGATGTTCTGTGACTCAACCTCAGGAAAACTGAGAGTGCCCTAGAGACATTGGAGATGCACCAGTTCTTGACACAGGAGAACAAGAATGAAAATAAAGAGTGGCATGAGGGGATGAATCAAGTCCAGTGAAGCAGGCTTGATCACAGCCGCAAAAATATGGAGCGCTTCACGGATTTGCGTGTCATCCTTTCGCAGGGGCCATGCTAATCTTCTCTGTATCGATCCAATTTTAGTATATGTGCTGCCTTAGCAAGCACAAGCCTGCTGGCCTGCACAAGGCATATGTACACCTCGGGTTCCAGCGAGCTATCACCAAGGTGGTAGGGCCCAGCGAGCCATCTCGCCACTGCAAACCTTGCTGGACACAATGATTGATGCAACAGCTCAATAAGTTTAGGGATAGGGTATCTTAGAGCTTTAGGGTTCACATATGGCCAATTCCACCATGATGTATGAGAGCATCTACTGAAAGAATGGGGTGGGCAGACTTATCGATGGTACCAAAATACGAGCTCCTGTGTCCTCCAGGTTTTCGAGAAAAAAATGAGTTGGCAGAAAACCGGAAAGTGCTTTGCTGTCTGTGCCAAGGTTGCATGCACTCGATGTAGCTGGACACGATCTGCAGCAGGAGGAGTTAATCCTGTGGAGACATTGAGGCATAGACCCCCGGCCAGGCGTCGGAGAAAAAAAAAAAAAACGTGAAGGATTTCACATATTTCTTTCTTGAATTATCCTTTGATTTTTTTCCTCTGAATCGGTCTACTTTCAGCATAGGCACTGCCTTTAGATGGCGAAACCGTATGACTCGTTTGAGGCATATGTACCCCTGGGGTCCCAGCAAGTCCTCGCCAAGGTGGTAGGGCCCAGAGAGCCATTTCACCACTTTGCAAACCTTGTTTATTAGTGTAGCCTGCCTTCCGTAGGATAAATATTCAGACAGTTTGTAATTCATTAATTGGGCTATCATGCAATCAAACTAATCAAGAGTTCTAGACTTTGATGGGTTGCTGTTGTGTATTTTCATTTTGCTGTTCTCATGATTGCTAGACAACTGGCAACTGTGCCTAGGGTCTTGAAGTTCAATCACACCACACGTAGCCATTTACACGTATGCCTACTTGGCATATGTAACTCTTTAGGTATTTACAGCACCGCTGGTTACTATATGATCAAAATGTGAAAACTAATCATAAGTAGAAGTTTATTTTAGCTCAAGTTTGCTCTGTGTGGATGTATTGTTCTGTTCCAGTGATGTTCTGTGACTCAACCTCAGGAAAACTGAGAGTGCCCTAGAGACATTGGAGATGCACCAGTTCTTGACACAGGAGAACAAGAATGAAAATAAAGAGTGGCATGAGGGGATGAATCAAGTCCAGTGAAGCAGGCTTGATCACAGCCGCAAAAATATGGAGCGCTTCACGGATTTGCGTGTCATCCTTTCGCAGGGGCCATGCTAATCTTCTCTGTATCGATCCAATTTTAGTATATGTGCTGCCTTAGCAAGCACAAGCCTGCTGGCCTGCACAAGGCATATGTACACCTCGGGTTCCAGCGAGCTATCACCAAGGTGGTAGGGCCCAGCGAGCCATCTCGCCACTGCAAACCTTGCTGGACACAATGATTGATGCAACAGCTCAATAAGTTTAGGGATAGGGTATCTTAGAGCTTTAGGGTTCACATATGGCCAATTCCACCATGATGTATGAGAGCATCTACTGAAAGAATGGGGTGGGCAGACTTATCGATGGTACCAAAATACGAGCTCCTGTGTCCTCCAGGTTTTCGAGAAAAAAATGAGTTGGCAGAAAACCGGAAAGTGCTTTGCTGTCTGTGCCAAGGTTGCATGCACTCGATGTAGCTGGACACGATCTGCAGCAGGAGGAGTTAATCCTGTGGAGACATTGAGGCATAGACCCCCGGCCAGGCGTCGGAGAAAAAAAAAAAACGTGAAGGATTTCACATATTTCTTTCTTGAATTATCCTTTGATTTTTTTCCTCTGAATCGGTCTACTTTCAGCATAGGCACTGCCTTTAGATGGCGAAACCGTATGACTCGTTTGAGGCATATGTACCCCTGGGGTCCCAGCAAGTCCTCGCCAAGGTGGTAGGGCCCAGAGAGCCATTTCACCACTTTGCAAACCTTGTTTATTAGTGTAGCCTGCCTTCCGTAGGATAAATATTCAGACAGTTTGTAATTCATTAATTGGGCTATCATGCAATCAAACTAATCAAGAGTTCTAGACTTTGATGGGTTGCTGTTGTGTATTTTCATTTTGCTGTTCTCATGATTGCTAGACAACTGGCAACTGTGCCTAGGGTCTTGAAGTTCAATCACACCACACGTAGCCATTTACACGTATGCCTACTTGGCATATGTAACTCTTTAGGTATTTACAGCACCGCTGGTTACTATATGATCAAAATGTGAAAACTAATCATAAGTAGAAGTTTATTTTAGCTCAAGTTTGCTCTGTGTGGATGTATTGTTCTGTTCCAGTGATGTTCTGTGACTCAACCTCAGGAAAACTGAGAGTGCCCTAGAGACATTGGAGATGCACCAGTTCTTGACACAGGAGAACAAGAATGAAAATAAAGAGTGGCATGAGGGGATGAATCAAGTCCAGTGAAGCAGGCTTGATCACAGCCGCAAAAATATGGAGCGCTTCACGGATTTGCGTGTCATCCTTTCGCAGGGGCCATGCTAATCTTCTCTGTATCGATCCAATTTTAGTATATGTGCTGCCTTAGCAAGCACAAGCCTGCTGGCCTGCACAAGGCATATGTACACCTCGGGTTCCAGCGAGCTATCACCAAGGTGGTAGGGCCCAGCGAGCCATCTCGCCACTGCAAACCTTGCTGGACACAATGATTGATGCAACAGCTCAATAAGTTTAGGGATAGGGTATCTTAGAGCTTTAGGGTTCACATATGGCCAATTCCACCATGATGTATGAGAGCATCTACTGAAAGAATGGGGTGGGCAGACTTATCGATGGTACCAAAATACGAGCTCCTGTGTCCTCCAGGTTTTCGAGAAAAAAATGAGTTGGCAGAAAACCGGAAAGTGCTTTGCTGTCTGTGCCAAGGTTGCATGCACTCGATGTAGCTGGACACGATCTGCAGCAGGAGGAGTTAATCCTGTGGAGACATTGAGGCATAGACCCCCGGCCAGGCGTCGGAGAAAAAAAAAAAAAACGTGAAGGATTTCACATATTTCTTTCTTGAATTATCCTTTGATTTTTTTCCTCTGAATCGGTCTACTTTCAGCATAGGCACTGCCTTTAGATGGCGAAACCGTATGACTCGTTTGAGGCATATGTACCCCTGGGGTCCCAGCAAGTCCTCGCCAAGGTGGTAGGGCCCAGAGAGCCATTTCATCACTTTGCAAACCTTGTTTATTAGTGTAGCCTGCCTTCCGTAGGATAAATATTCAGACAGTTTGTAATTCATTAATTGGGCTATCATGCAATCAAACTAATCAAGAGTTCTAGACTTTGATGGGTTGCTGTTGTGTATTTTCATTTTGCTGTTCTCATGATTGCTAGACAACTGGCAACTGTGCCTAGGGTCTTGAAGTTCAATCACACCACACGTAGCCATTTACACGTATGCCTACTTGGCATATGTAACTCTTTAGGTATTTACAGCACCGCTGGTTACTATATGATCAAAATGTGAAAACTAATCATAAGTAGAAGTTTATTTTAGCTCAAGTTTGCTCTGTGTGGATGTATTGTTCTGTTCCAGTGATGTTCTGTGACTCAACCTCAGGAAAACTGAGAGTGCCCTAGAGACATTGGAGATGCACCAGTTCTTGACACAGGAGAACAAGAATGAAAATAAAGAGTGGCATGAGGGGATGAATCAAGTCCAGTGAAGCAGGCTTGATCACAGCCGCAAAAATATGGAGCGCTTCACGGATTTGCGTGTCATCCTTTCGCAGGGGCCATGCTAATCTTCTCTGTATCGATCCAATTTTAGTATATGTGCTGCCTTAGCAAGCACAAGCCTGCTGGCCTGCACAAGGCATATGTACACCTCGGGTTCCAGCGAGCTATCACCAAGGTGGTAGGGCCCAGCGAGCCATCTCGCCACTGCAAACCTTGCTGGACACAATGATTGATGCAACAGCTCAATAAGTTTAGGGATAGGGTATCTTAGAGCTTTAGGGTTCACATATGGCCAATTCCACCATGATGTATGAGAGCATCTACTGAAAGAATGGGGTGGGCAGACTTATCGATGGTACCAAAATACGAGCTCCTGTGTCCTCCAGGTTTTCGAGAAAAAAATGAGTTGGCAGAAAACCGGAAAGTGCTTTGCTGTCTGTGCCAAGGTTGCATGCACTCGATGTAGCTGGACACGATCTGCAGCAGGAGGAGTTAATCCTGTGGAGACATTGAGGCATAGACCCCCGGCCAGGCGTCGGAGAAAAAAAAAAAACGTGAAGGATTTCACATATTTCTTTCTTGAATTATCCTTTGATTTTTTTCCTCTGAATCGGTCTACTTTCAGCATAGGCACTGCCTTTAGATGGCGAAACCGTATGACTCGTTTGAGGCATATGTACCCCTGGGGTCCCAGCAAGTCCTCGCCAAGGTGGTAGGGCCCAGAGAGCCATTTCACCACTTTGCAAACCTTGTTTATTAGTGTAGCCTGCCTTCCGTAGGATAAATATTCAGACAGTTTGTAATTCATTAATTGGGCTATCATGCAATCAAACTAATCAAGAGTTCTAGACTTTGATGGGTTGCTGTTGTGTATTTTCATTTTGCTGTTCTCATGATTGCTAGACAACTGGCAACTGTGCCTAGGGTCTTGAAGTTCAATCACACCACACGTAGCCATTTACACGTATGCCTACTTGGCATATGTAACTCTTTAGGTATTTACAGCACCGCTGGTTACTATATGATCAAAATGTGAAAACTAATCATAAGTAGAAGTTTATTTTAGCTCAAGTTTGCTCTGTGTGGATGTATTGTTCTGTTCCAGTGATGTTCTGTGACTCAACCTCAGGAAAACTGAGAGTGCCCTAGAGACATTGGAGATGCACCAGTTCTTGACACAGGAGAACAAGAATGAAAATAAAGAGTGGCATGAGGGGATGAATCAAGTCCAGTGAAGCAGGCTTGATCACAGCCGCAAAAATATGGAGCGCTTCACGGATTTGCGTGTCATCCTTTCGCAGGGGCCATGCTAATCTTCTCTGTATCGATCCAATTTTAGTATATGTGCTGCCTTAGCAAGCACAAGCCTGCTGGCCTGCACAAGGCATATGTACACCTCGGGTTCCAGCGAGCTATCACCAAGGTGGTAGGGCCCAGCGAGCCATCTCGCCACTGCAAACCTTGCTGGACACAATGATTGATGCAACAGCTCAATAAGTTTAGGGATAGGGTATCTTAGAGCTTTAGGGTTCACATATGGCCAATTCCACCATGATGTATGAGAGCATCTACTGAAAGAATGGGGTGGGCAGACTTATCGATGGTACCAAAATACGAGCTCCTGTGTCCTCCAGGTTTTCGAGAAAAAAATGAGTTGGCAGAAAACCGGAAAGTGCTTTGCTGTCTGTGCCAAGGTTGCATGCACTCGATGTAGCTGGACACGATCTGCAGCAGGAGGAGTTAATCCTGTGGAGACATTGAGGCATAGACCCCCGGCCAGGCGTCGGAGAAAAAAAAAAAACGTGAAGGATTTCACATATTTCTTTCTTGAATTATCCTTTGATTTTTTTCCTCTGAATCGGTCTACTTTCAGCATAGGCACTGCCTTTAGATGGCGAAACCGTATGACTCGTTTGAGGCATATGTACCCCTGGGGTCCCAGCAAGTCCTCGCCAAGGTGGTAGGGCCCAGAGAGCCATTTCACCACTTTGCAAACCTTGTTTATTAGTGTAGCCTGCCTTCCGTAGGATAAATATTCAGACAGTTTGTAATTCATTAATTGGGCTATCATGCAATCAAACTAATCAAGAGTTCTAGACTTTGATGGGTTGCTGTTGTGTATTTTCATTTTGCTGTTCTCATGATTGCTAGACAACTGGCAACTGTGCCTAGGGTCTTGAAGTTCAATCACACCACACGTAGCCATTTACACGTATGCCTACTTGGCATATGTAACTCTTTAGGTATTTACAGCACCGCTGGTTACTATATGATCAAAATGTGAAAACTAATCATAAGTAGAAGTTTATTTTAGCTCAAGTTTGCTCTGTGTGGATGTATTGTTCTGTTCCAGTGATGTTCTGTGACTCAACCTCAGGAAAACTGAGAGTGCCCTAGAGACATTGGAGATGCACCAGTTCTTGACACAGGAGAACAAGAATGAAAATAAAGAGTGGCATGAGGGGATGAATCAAGTCCAGTGAAGCAGGCTTGATCACAGCCGCAAAAATATGGAGCGCTTCACGGATTTGCGTGTCATCCTTTCGCAGGGGCCATGCTAATCTTCTCTGTATCGATCCAATTTTAGTATATGTGCTGCCTTAGCAAGCACAAGCCTGCTGGCCTGCACAAGGCATATGTACACCTCGGGTTCCAGCGAGCTATCACCAAGGTGGTAGGGCCCAGCGAGCCATCTCGCCACTGCAAACCTTGCTGGACACAATGATTGATGCAACAGCTCAATAAGTTTAGGGATAGGGTATCTTAGAGCTTTAGGGTTCACATATGGCCAATTCCACCATGATGTATGAGAGCATCTACTGAAAGAATGGGGTGGGCAGACTTATCGATGGTACCAAAATACGAGCTCCTGTGTCCTCCAGGTTTTCGAGAAAAAAATGAGTTGGCAGAAAACCGGAAAGTGCTTTGCTGTCTGTGCCAAGGTTGCATGCACTCGATGTAGCTGGACACGATCTGCAGCAGGAGGAGTTAATCCTGTGGAGACATTGAGGCATAGACCCCCGGCCAGGCGTCGGAGAAAAAAAAAAAAACGTGAAGGATTTCACATATTTCTTTCTTGAATTATCCTTTGATTTTTTTCCTCTGAATCGGTCTACTTTCAGCATAGGCACTGCCTTTAGATGGCGAAACCGTATGACTCGTTTGAGGCATATGTACCCCTGGGGTCCCAGCAAGTCCTCGCCAAGGTGGTAGGGCCCAGAGAGCCATTTCACCACTTTGCAAACCTTGTTTATTAGTGTAGCCTGCCTTCCGTAGGATAAATATTCAGACAGTTTGTAATTCATTAATTGGGCTATCATGCAATCAAACTAATCAAGAGTTCTAGACTTTGATGGGTTGCTGTTGTGTATTTTCATTTTGCTGTTCTCATGATTGCTAGACAACTGGCAACTGTGCCTAGGGTCTTGAAGTTCAATCACACCACACGTAGCCATTTACACGTATGCCTACTTGGCATATGTAACTCTTTAGGTATTTACAGCACCGCTGGTTACTATATGATCAAAATGTGAAAACTAATCATAAGTAGAAGTTTATTTTAGCTCAAGTTTGCTCTGTGTGGATGTATTGTTCTGTTCCAGTGATGTTCTGTGACTCAACCTCAGGAAAACTGAGAGTGCCCTAGAGACATTGGAGATGCACCAGTTCTTGACACAGGAGAACAAGAATGAAAATAAAGAGTGGCATGAGGGGATGAATCAAGTCCAGTGAAGCAGGCTTGATCACAGCCGCAAAAATATGGAGCGCTTCACGGATTTGCGTGTCATCCTTTCGCAGGGGCCATGCTAATCTTCTCTGTATCGATCCAATTTTAGTATATGTGCTGCCTTAGCAAGCACAAGCCTGCTGGCCTGCACAAGGCATATGTACACCTCGGGTTCCAGCGAGCTATCACCAAGGTGGTAGGGCCCAGCGAGCCATCTCGCCACTGCAAACCTTGCTGGACACAATGATTGATGCAACAGCTCAATAAGTTTAGGGATAGGGTATCTTAGAGCTTTAGGGTTCACATATGGCCAATTCCACCATGATGTATGAGAGCATCTACTGAAAGAATGGGGTGGGCAGACTTATCGATGGTACCAAAATACGAGCTCCTGTGTCCTCCAGGTTTTCGAGAAAAAAATGAGTTGGCAGAAAACCGGAAAGTGCTTTGCTGTCTGTGCCAAGGTTGCATGCACTCGATGTAGCTGGACACGATCTGCAGCAGGAGGAGTTAATCCTGTGGAGACATTGAGGCATAGACCCCCGGCCAGGCGTCGGAGAAAAAAAAAAAAACGTGAAGGATTTCACATATTTCTTTCTTGAATTATCCTTTGATTTTTTTCCTCTGAATCGGTCTACTTTCAGCATAGGCACTGCCTTTAGATGGCGAAACCGTATGACTCGTTTGAGGCATATGTACCCCTGGGGTCCCAGCAAGTCCTCGCCAAGGTGGTAGGGCCCAGAGAGCCATTTCACCACTTTGCAAACCTTGTTTATTAGTGTAGCCTGCCTTCCGTAGGATAAATATTCAGACAGTTTGTAATTCATTAATTGGGCTATCATGCAATCAAACTAATCAAGAGTTCTAGACTTTGATGGGTTGCTGTTGTGTATTTTCATTTTGCTGTTCTCATGATTGCTAGACAACTGGCAACTGTGCCTAGGGTCTTGAAGTTCAATCACACCACACGTAGCCATTTACACGTATGCCTACTTGGCATATGTAACTCTTTAGGTATTTACAGCACCGCTGGTTACTATATGATCAAAATGTGAAAACTAATCATAAGTAGAAGTTTATTTTAGCTCAAGTTTGCTCTGTGTGGATGTATTGTTCTGTTCCAGTGATGTTCTGTGACTCAACCTCAGGAAAACTGAGAGTGCCCTAGAGACATTGGAGATGCACCAGTTCTTGACACAGGAGAACAAGAATGAAAATAAAGAGTGGCATGAGGGGATGAATCAAGTCCAGTGAAGCAGGCTTGATCACAGCCGCAAAAATATGGAGCGCTTCACGGATTTGCGTGTCATCCTTTCGCAGGGGCCATGCTAATCTTCTCTGTATCGATCCAATTTTAGTATATGTGCTGCCTTAGCAAGCACAAGCCTGCTGGCCTGCACAAGGCATATGTACACCTCGGGTTCCAGCGAGCTATCACCAAGGTGGTAGGGCCCAGCGAGCCATCTCGCCACTGCAAACCTTGCTGGACACAATGATTGATGCAACAGCTCAATAAGTTTAGGGATAGGGTATCTTAGAGCTTTAGGGTTCACATATGGCCAATTCCACCATGATGTATGAGAGCATCTACTGAAAGAATGGGGTGGGCAGACTTATCGATGGTACCAAAATACGAGCTCCTGTGTCCTCCAGGTTTTCGAGAAAAAAATGAGTTGGCAGAAAACCGGAAAGTGCTTTGCTGTCTGTGCCAAGGTTGCATGCACTCGATGTAGCTGGACACGATCTGCAGCAGGAGGAGTTAATCCTGTGGAGACATTGAGGCATAGACCCCCGGCCAGGCGTCGGAGAAAAAAAAAAAACGTGAAGGATTTCACATATTTCTTTCTTGAATTATCCTTTGATTTTTTTCCTCTGAATCGGTCTACTTTCAGCATAGGCACTGCCTTTAGATGGCGAAACCGTATGACTCGTTTGAGGCATATGTACCCCTGGGGTCCCAGCAAGTCCTCGCCAAGGTGGTAGGGCCCAGAGAGCCATTTCACCACTTTGCAAACCTTGTTTATTAGTGTAGCCTGCCTTCCGTAGGATAAATATTCAGACAGTTTGTAATTCATTAATTGGGCTATCATGCAATCAAACTAATCAAGAGTTCTAGACTTTGATGGGTTGCTGTTGTGTATTTTCATTTTGCTGTTCTCATGATTGCTAGACAACTGGCAACTGTGCCTAGGGTCTTGAAGTTCAATCACACCACACGTAGCCATTTACACGTATGCCTACTTGGCATATGTAACTCTTTAGGTATTTACAGCACCGCTGGTTACTATATGATCAAAATGTGAAAACTAATCATAAGTAGAAGTTTATTTTAGCTCAAGTTTGCTCTGCGTGGATGTATTGTTCTGTTCCAGTGATGTTCTGTGACTCAACCTCAGGAAAACTGAGAGTGCCCTAGAGACATTGGAGATGCACCAGTTCTTGACACAGGAGAACAAGAATGAAAATAAAGAGTGGCATGAGGGGATGAATCAAGTCCAGTGAAGCAGGCTTGATCACAGCCGCAAAAATATGGAGCGCTTCACGGATTTGCGTGTCATCCTTTCGCAGGGGCCATGCTAATCTTCTCTGTATCGATCCAATTTTAGTATATGTGCTGCCTTAGCAAGCACAAGCCTGCTGGCCTGCACAAGGCATATGTACACCTCGGGTTCCAGCGAGCTATCACCAAGGTGGTAGGGCCCAGCGAGCCATCTCGCCACTGCAAACCTTGCTGGACACAATGATTGATGCAACAGCTCAATAAGTTTAGGGATAGGGTATCTTAGAGCTTTAGGGTTCACATATGGCCAATTCCACCATGATGTATGAGAGCATCTACTGAAAGAATGGGGTGGGCAGACTTATCGATGGTACCAAAATACGAGCTCCTGTGTCCTCCAGGTTTTCGAGAAAAAAATGAGTTGGCAGAAAACCGGAAAGTGCTTTGCTGTCTGTGCCAAGGTTGCATGCACTCGATGTAGCTGGACACGATCTGCAGCAGGAGGAGTTAATCCTGTGGAGACATTGAGGCATAGACCCCCGGCCAGGCGTCGGAGAAAAAAAAAAAAACGTGAAGGATTTCACAAATTTCTTTCTTGAATTATCCTTTGATCTTTTTCCTCTGAATCGGTCTACTTTCAGCATAGGCACTGCCTTTAGATGGCGAAACCGTATGACTCGTTTGAGGCATATGTACCCCTGGGGTCCCAGCAAGTCCTCGCCAAGGTGGTAGGGCCCAGAGAGCCATTTCACCACTTTGCAAACCTTGTTTATTAGTGTAGCCTGCCTTCCGTAGGATAAATATTCAGACAGTTTGTAATTCATTAATTGGGCTATCATGCAATCAAACTAATCAAGAGTTCTAGACTTTGATGGGTTGCTGTTGTGTATTTTCATTTTGCTGTTCTCATGATTGCTAGACAACTGGCAACTGTGCCTAGGGTCTTGAAGTTCAATCACACCACACGTAGCCATTTACACGTATGCCTACTTGGCATATGTAACTCTTTAGGTATTTACAGCACCGCTGGTTACTATATGATCAAAATGTGAAAACTAATCATAAGTAGAAGTTTATTTTAGCTCAAGTTTGCTCTGTGTGGATGTATTGTTCTGTTCCAGTGATGTTCTGTGACTCAACCTCAGGAAAACTGAGAGTGCCCTAGAGACATTGGAGATGCACCAGTTCTTGACACAGGAGAACAAGAATGAAAATAAAGAGTGGCATGAGGGGATGAATCAAGTCCAGTGAAGCAGGCTTGATCACAGCCGCAAAAATATGGAGCGCTTCACGGATTTGCGTGTCATCCTTTCGCAGGGGCCATGCTAATCTTCTCTGTATCGATCCAATTTTAGTATATGTGCTGCCTTAGCAAGCACAAGCCTGCTGGCCTGCACAAGGCATATGTACACCTCGGGTTCCAGCGAGCTATCACCAAGGTGGTAGGGCCCAGCGAGCCATCTCGCCACTGCAAACCTTGCTGGACACAATGATTGATGCAACAGCTCAATAAGTTTAGGGATAGGGTATCTTAGAGCTTTAGGGTTCACATATGGCCAATTCCACCATGATGTATGAGAGCATCTACTGAAAGAATGGGGTGGGCAGACTTATCGATGGTACCAAAATACGAGCTCCTGTGTCCTCCAGGTTTTCGAGAAAAAAATGAGTTGGCAGAAAACCGGAAAGTGCTTTGCTGTCTGTGCCAAGGTTGCATGCACTCGATGTAGCTGGACACGATCTGCAGCAGGAGGAGTTAATCCTGTGGAGACATTGAGGCATAGACCCCCGGCCAGGCGTCGGAGAAAAAAAAAAAAACGTGAAGGATTTCACATATTTCTTTCTTGAATTATCCTTTGATTTTTTTCCTCTGAATCGGTCTACTTTCAGCATAGGCACTGCCTTTAGATGGCGAAACCGTATGACTCGTTTGAGGCATATGTACCCCTGGGGTCCCAGCAAGTCCTCGCCAAGGTGGTAGGGCCCAGAGAGCCATTTCACCACTTTGCAAACCTTGTTTATTAGTGTAGCCTGCCTTCCGTAGGATAAATATTCAGACAGTTTGTAATTCATTAATTGGGCTATCATGCAATCAAACTAATCAAGAGTTCTAGACTTTGATGGGTTGCTGTTGTGTATTTTCATTTTGCTGTTCTCATGATTGCTAGACAACTGGCAACTGTGCCTAGGGTCTTGAAGTTCAATCACACCACACGTAGCCATTTACACGTATGCCTACTTGGCATATGTAACTCTTTAGGTATTTACAGCACCGCTGGTTACTATATGATCAAAATGTGAAAACTAATCATAAGTAGAAGTTTATTTTAGCTCAAGTTTGCTCTGTGTGGATGTATTGTTCTGTTCCAGTGATGTTCTGTGACTCAACCTCAGGAAAACTGAGAGTGCCCTAGAGACATTGGAGATGCACCAGTTCTTGACACAGGAGAACAAGAATGAAAATAAAGAGTGGCATGAGGGGATGAATCAAGTCCAGTGAAGCAGGCTTGATCACAGCCGCAAAAATATGGAGCGCTTCACGGATTTGCGTGTCATCCTTTCGCAGGGGCCATGCTAATCTTCTCTGTATCGATCCAATTTTAGTATATGTGCTGCCTTAGCAAGCACAAGCCTGCTGGCCTGCACAAGGCATATGTACACCTCGGGTTCCAGCGAGCTATCACCAAGGTGGTAGGGCCCAGCGAGCCATCTCGCCACTGCAAACCTTGCTGGACACAATGATTGATGCAACAGCTCAATAAGTTTAGGGATAGGGTATCTTAGAGCTTTAGGGTTCACATATGGCCAATTCCACCATGATGTATGAGAGCATCTACTGAAAGAATGGGGTGGGCAGACTTATCGATGGTACCAAAATACGAGCTCCTGTGTCCTCCAGGTTTTCGAGAAAAAAATGAGTTGGCAGAAAACCGGAAAGTGCTTTGCTGTCTGTGCCAAGGTTGCATGCACTCGATGTAGCTGGACACGATCTGCAGCAGGAGGAGTTAATCCTGTGGAGACATTGAGGCATAGACCCCCGGCCAGGCGTCGGAGAAAAAAAAAAAAACGTGAAGGATTTCACAAATTTCTTTCTTGAATTATCCTTTGATTTTTTTCCTCTGAATCGGTCTACTTTCAGCATAGGCACTGCCTTTAGATGGCGAAACCGTATGATTCGTTTGAGGCATATGTACCCCTGGGGTCCCAGCAAGTCCTCGCCAAGGTGGTAGGGCCCAGAGAGCCATTTCACCACTTTGCAAACCTTGTTTATTAGTGTAGCCTGCCTTCCGTAGGATAAATATTCAGACAGTTTGTAATTCATTAATTGGGCTATCATGCAATCAAACTAATCAAGAGTTCTAGACTTTGATGGGTTGCTGTTGTGTATTTTCATTTTGCTGTTCTCATGATTGCTAGACAACTGGCAACTGTGCCTAGGGTCTTGAAGTTCAATCACACCACACGTAGCCATTTACACGTATGCCTACTTGGCATATGTAACTCTTTAGGTATTTACAGCACCGCTGGTTACTATATGATCAAAATGTGAAAACTAATCATAAGTAGAAGTTTATTTTAGCTCAAGTTTGCTCTGTGTGGATGTATTGTTCTGTTCCAGTGATGTTCTGTGACTCAACCTCAGGAAAACTGAGAGTGCCCTAGAGACATTGGAGATGCACCAGTTCTTGACACAGGAGAACAAGAATGAAAATAAAGAGTGGCATGAGGGGATGAATCAAGTCCAGTGAAGCAGGCTTGATCACAGCCGCAAAAATATGGAGCGCTTCACGGATTTGCGTGTCATCCTTTCGCAGGGGCCATGCTAATCTTCTCTGTATCGATCCAATTTTAGTATATGTGCTGCCTTAGCAAGCACAAGCCTGCTGGCCTGCACAAGGCATATGTACACCTCGGGTTCCAGCGAGCTATCACCAAGGTGGTAGGGCCCAGCGAGCCATCTCGCCACTGCAAACCTTGCTGGACACAATGATTGATGCAACAGCTCAATAAGTTTAGGGATAGGGTATCTTAGAGCTTTAGGGTTCACATATGGCCAATTCCACCATGATGTATGAGAGCATCTACTGAAAGAATGGGGTGGGCAGACTTATCGATGGTACCAAAATACGAGCTCCTGTGTCCTCCAGGTTTTCGAGAAAAAAATGAGTTGGCAGAAAACCGGAAAGTGCTTTGCTGTCTGTGCCAAGGTTGCATGCACTCGATGTAGCTGGACACGATCTGCAGCAGGAGGAGTTAATCCTGTGGAGACATTGAGGCATAGACCCCCGGCCAGGCGTCGGAGAAAAAAAAAAAAACGTGAAGGATTTCACAAATTTCTTTCTTGAATTATCCTTTGATTTTTTTCCTCTGAATCGGTCTACTTTCAGCATAGGCACTGCCTTTAGATGGCGAAACCGTATGACTCGTTTGAGGCATATGTACCCCTGGGGTCCCAGCAAGTCCTCGCCAAGGTGGTAGGGCCCAGAGAGCCATTTCACCACTTTGCAAACCTTGTTTATTAGTGTAGCCTGCCTTCCGTAGGATAAATATTCAGACAGTTTGTAATTCATTAATTGGGCTATCATGCAATCAAACTAATCAAGAGTTCTAGACTTTGATGGGTTGCTGTTGTGTATTTTCATTTTGCTGTTCTCATGATTGCTAGACAACTGGCAACTGTGCCTAGGGTCTTGAAGTTCAATCACACCACACGTAGCCATTTACACGTATGCCTACTTGGCATATGTAACTCTTTAGGTATTTACAGCACCGCTGGTTACTATATGATCAAAATGTGAAAACTAATCATAAGTAGAAGTTTATTTTAGCTCAAGTTTGCTCTGTGTGGATGTATTGTTCTGTTCCAGTGATGTTCTGTGACTCAACCTCAGGAAAACTGAGAGTGCCCTAGAGACATTGGAGATGCACCAGTTCTTGACACAGGAGAACAAGAATGAAAATAAAGAGTGGCATGAGGGGATGAATCAAGTCCAGTGAAGCAGGCTTGATCACAGCCGCAAAAATATGGAGCGCTTCACGGATTTGCGTGTCATCCTTTCGCAGGGGCCATGCTAATCTTCTCTGTATCGATCCAATTTTAGTATATGTGCTGCCTTAGCAAGCACAAGCCTGCTGGCCTGCACAAGGCATATGTACACCTCGGGTTCCAGCGAGCTATCACCAAGGTGGTAGGGCCCAGCGAGCCATCTCGCCACTGCAAACCTTGCTGGACACAATGATTGATGCAACAGCTCAATAAGTTTAGGGATAGGGTATCTTAGAGCTTTAGGGTTCACATATGGCCAATTCCACCATGATGTATGAGAGCATCTACTGAAAGAATGGGGTGGGCAGACTTATCGATGGTACCAAAATACGAGCTCCTGTGTCCTCCAGGTTTTCGAGAAAAAAATGAGTTGGCAGAAAACCGGAAAGTGCTTTGCTGTCTGTGCCAAGGTTGCATGCACTCGATGTAGCTGGACACGATCTGCAGCAGGAGGAGTTAATCCTGTGGAGACATTGAGGCATAGACCCCCGGCCAGGCGTCGGAGAAAAAAAAAAAAACGTGAAGGATTTCACATATTTCTTTCTTGAATTATCCTTTGATTTTTTTCCTCTGAATCGGTCTACTTTCAGCATAGGCACTGCCTTTAGATGGCGAAACCGTATGACTCGTTTGAGGCATATGTACCCCTGGGGTCCCAGCAAGTCCTCGCCAAGGTGGTAGGGCCCAGAGAGCCATTTCACCACTTTGCAAACCTTGTTTATTAGTGTAGCCTGCCTTCCGTAGGATAAATATTCAGACAGTTTGTAATTCATTAATTGGGCTATCATGCAATCAAACTAATCAAGAGTTCTAGACTTTGATGGGTTGCTGTTGTGTATTTTCATTTTGCTGTTCTCATGATTGCTAGACAACTGGCAACTGTGCCTAGGGTCTTGAAGTTCAATCACACCACACGTAGCCATTTACACGTATGCCTACTTGGCATATGTAACTCTTTAGGTATTTACAGCACCGCTGGTTACTATATGATCAAAATGTGAAAACTAATCATAAGTAGAAGTTTATTTTAGCTCAAGTTTGCTCTGTGTGGATGTATTGTTCTGTTCCAGTGATGTTCTGTGACTCAACCTCAGGAAAACTGAGAGTGCCCTAGAGACATTGGAGATGCACCAGTTCTTGACACAGGAGAACAAGAATGAAAATAAAGAGTGGCATGAGGGGATGAATCAAGTCCAGTGAAGCAGGCTTGATCACAGCCGCAAAAATATGGAGCGCTTCACGGATTTGCGTGTCATCCTTTCGCAGGGGCCATGCTAATCTTCTCTGTATCGATCCAATTTTAGTATATGTGCTGCCTTAGCAAGCACAAGCCTGCTGGCCTGCACAAGGCATATGTACACCTCGGGTTCCAGCGAGCTATCACCAAGGTGGTAGGGCCCAGCGAGCCATCTCGCCACTGCAAACCTTGCTGGACACAATGATTGATGCAACAGCTCAATAAGTTTAGGGATAGGGTATCTTAGAGCTTTAGGGTTCACATATGGCCAATTCCACCATGATGTATGAGAGCATCTACTGAAAGAATGGGGTGGGCAGACTTATCGATGGTACCAAAATACGAGCTCCTGTGTCCTCCAGGTTTTCGAGAAAAAAATGAGTTGGCAGAAAACCGGAAAGTGCTTTGCTGTCTGTGCCAAGGTTGCATGCACTCGATGTAGCTGGACACGATCTGCAGCAGGAGGAGTTAATCCTGTGGAGACATTGAGGCATAGACCCCCGGCCAGGCGTCGGAGAAAAAAAAAAAAACGTGAAGGATTTCACATATTTCTTTCTTGAATTATCCTTTGATTTTTTTCCTCTGAATCGGTCTACTTTCAGCATAGGCACTGCCTTTAGATGGCGAAACCGTATGACTCGTTTGAGGCATATGTACCCCTGGGGTCCCAGCAAGTCCTCGCCAAGGTGGTAGGGCCCAGAGAGCCATTTCACCACTTTGCAAACCTTGTTTATTAGTGTAGCCTGCCTTCCGTAGGATAAATATTCAGACAGTTTGTAATTCATTAATTGGGCTATCATGCAATCAAACTAATCAAGAGTTCTAGACTTTGATGGGTTGCTGTTGTGTATTTTCATTTTGCTGTTCTCATGATTGCTAGACAACTGGCAACTGTGCCTAGGGTCTTGAAGTTCAATCACACCACACGTAGCCATTTACACGTATGCCTACTTGGCATATGTAACTCTTTAGGTATTTACAGCACCGCTGGTTACTATATGATCAAAATGTGAAAACTAATCATAAGTAGAAGTTTATTTTAGCTCAAGTTTGCTCTGTGTGGATGTATTGTTCTGTTCCAGTGATGTTCTGTGACTCAACCTCAGGAAAACTGAGAGTGCCCTAGAGACATTGGAGATGCACCAGTTCTTGACACAGGAGAACAAGAATGAAAATAAAGAGTGGCATGAGGGGATGAATCAAGTCCAGTGAAGCAGGCTTGATCACAGCCGCAAAAATATGGAGCGCTTCACGGATTTGCGTGTCATCCTTTCGCAGGGGCCATGCTAATCTTCTCTGTATCGATCCAATTTTAGTATATGTGCTGCCTTAGCAAGCACAAGCCTGCTGGCCTGCACAAGGCATATGTACACCTCGGGTTCCAGCGAGCTATCACCAAGGTGGTAGGGCCCAGCGAGCCATCTCGCCACTGCAAACCTTGCTGGACACAATGATTGATGCAACAGCTCAATAAGTTTAGGGATAGGGTATCTTAGAGCTTTAGGGTTCACATATGGCCAATTCCACCATGATGTATGAGAGCATCTACTGAAAGAATGGGGTGGGCAGACTTATCGATGGTACCAAAATACGAGCTCCTGTGTCCTCCAGGTTTTCGAGAAAAAAATGAGTTGGCAGAAAACCGGAAAGTGCTTTGCTGTCTGTGCCAAGGTTGCATGCACTCGATGTAGCTGGACACGATCTGCAGCAGGAGGAGTTAATCCTGTGGAGACATTGAGGCATAGACCCCCGGCCAGGCGTCGGAGAAAAAAAAAAAAACGTGAAGGATTTCACATATTTCTTTCTTGAATTATCCTTTGATTTTTTTCCTCTGAATCGGTCTACTTTCAGCATAGGCACTGCCTTTAGATGGCGAAACCGTATGACTCGTTTGAGGCATATGTACCCCTGGGGTCCCAGCAAGTCCTCGCCAAGGTGGTAGGGCCCAGAGAGCCATTTCACCACTTTGCAAACCTTGTTTATTAGTGTAGCCTGCCTTCCGTAGGATAAATATTCAGACAGTTTGTAATTCATTAATTGGGCTATCATGCAATCAAACTAATCAAGAGTTCTAGACTTTGATGGGTTGCTGTTGTGTATTTTCATTTTGCTGTTCTCATGATTGCTAGACAACTGGCAACTGTGCCTAGGGTCTTGAAGTTCAATCACACCACACGTAGCCATTTACACGTATGCCTACTTGGCATATGTAACTCTTTATGTATTTACAGCACCGCTGGTTACTATATGATCAAAATGTGAAAACTAATCATAAGTAGAAGTTTATTTTAGCTCAAGTTTGCTCTGTGTGGATGTATTGTTCTGTTCCAGTGATGTTCTGTGACTCAACCTCAGGAAAACTGAGAGTGCCCTAGAGACATTGGAGATGCACCAGTTCTTGACACAGGAGAACAAGAATGAAAATAAAGAGTGGCATGAGGGGATGAATCAAGTCCAGTGAAGCAGGCTTGATCACAGCCGCAAAAATATGGAGCGCTTCACGGATTTGCGTGTCATCCTTTCGCAGGGGCCATGCTAATCTTCTCTGTATCGATCCAATTTTAGTATATGTGCTGCCTTAGCAAGCACAAGCCTGCTGGCCTGCACAAGGCATATGTACACCTCGGGTTCCAGCGAGCTATCACCAAGGTGGTAGGGCCCAGCGAGCCATCTCGCCACTGCAAACCTTGCTGGACACAATGATTGATGCAACAGCTCAATAAGTTTAGGGATAGGGTATCTTAGAGCTTTAGGGTTCACATATGGCCAATTCCACCATGATGTATGAGAGCATCTACTGAAAGAATGGGGTGGGCAGACTTATCGATGGTACCAAAATACGAGCTCCTGTGTCCTCCAGGTTTTCGAGAAAAAAATGAGTTGGCAGAAAACCGGAAAGTGCTTTGCTGTCTGTGCCAAGGTTGCATGCACTCGATGTAGCTGGACACGATCTGCAGCAGGAGGAGTTAATCCTGTGGAGACATTGAGGCATAGACCCCCGGCCAGGCGTCGGAGAAAAAAAAAAAAACGTGAAGGATTTCACATATTTCTTTCTTGAATTATCCTTTGATTTTTTTCCTCTGAATCGGTCTACTTTCAGCATAGGCACTGCCTTTAGATGGCGAAACCGTATGACTCGTTTGAGGCATATGTACCCCTGGGGTCCCAGCAAGTCCTCGCCAAGGTGGTAGGGCCCAGAGAGCCATTTCACCACTTTGCAAACCTTGTTTATTAGTGTAGCCTGCCTTCCGTAGGATAAATATTCAGACAGTTTGTAATTCATTAATTGGGCTATCATGCAATCAAACTAATCAAGAGTTCTAGACTTTGATGGGTTGCTGTTGTGTATTTTCATTTTGCTGTTCTCATGATTGCTAGACAACTGGCAACTGTGCCTAGGGTCTTGAAGTTCAATCACACCACACGTAGCCATTTACACGTATGCCTACTTGGCATATGTAACTCTTTAGGTATTTACAGCACCGCTGGTTACTATATGATCAAAATGTGAAAACTAATCATAAGTAGAAGTTTATTTTAGCTCAAGTTTGCTCTGTGTGGATGTATTGTTCTGTTCCAGTGATGTTCTGTGACTCAACCTCAGGAAAACTGAGAGTGCCCTAGAGACATTGGAGATGCACCAGTTCTTGACACAGGAGAACAAGAATGAAAATAAAGAGTGGCATGAGGGGATGAATCAAGTCCAGTGAAGCAGGCTTGATCACAGCCGCAAAAATATGGAGCGCTTCACGGATTTGCGTGTCATCCTTTCGCAGGGGCCATGCTAATCTTCTCTGTATCGATCCAATTTTAGTATATGTGCTGCCTTAGCAAGCACAAGCCTGCTGGCCTGCACAAGGCATATGTACACCTCAGGTTCCAGCGAGCTATCACCAAGGTGGTAGGGCCCAGCGAGCCATCTCGCCACTGCAAACCTTGCTGGACACAATGATTGATGCAACAGCTCAATAAGTTTAGGGATAGGGTATCTTAGAGCTTTAGGGTTCACATATGGCCAATTCCACCATGATGTATGAGAGCATCTACTGAAAGAATGGGGTGGGCAGACTTATCGATGGTACCAAAATACGAGCTCCTGTGTCCTCCAGGTTTTCGAGAAAAAAATGAGTTGGCAGAAAACCGGAAAGTGCTTTGCTGTCTGTGCCAAGGTTGCATGCACTCGATGTAGCTGGACACGATCTGCAGCAGGAGGAGTTAATCCTGTGGAGACATTGAGGCATAGACCCCCGGCCAGGCGTCGGAGAAAAAAAAAAAAACGTGAAGGATTTCACATATTTCTTTCTTGAATTATCCTTTGATTTTTTTCCTCTGAATCGGTCTACTTTCAGCATAGGCACTGCCTTTAGATGGCGAAACCGTATGACTCGTTTGAGGCATATGTACCCCTGGGGTCCCAGCAAGTCCTCGCCAAGGTGGTAGGGCCCAGAGAGCCATTTCACCACTTTGCAAACCTTGTTTATTAGTGTAGCCTGCCTTCCGTAGGATAAATATTCAGACAGTTTGTAATTCATTAATTGGGCTATCATGCAATCAAACTAATAGGCACTGCCTTTAGATGGCGAAACCGTATGACTCGTTTGAGGCATATGTACCCCTGGGGTCCCAGCAAGTCCTCGCCAAGGTGGTAGGGCCCAGAGAGCCATTTCACCACTTTGCAAACCTTGTTTATTAGTGTAGCCTGCCTTCCGTAGGATAAATATTCAGACAGTTTGTAATTCATTAATTGGGCTATCATGCAATCAAACTAATCAAGAGTTCTAGACTTTGATGGGTTGCTGTTGTGTATTTTCATTTTGCTGTTCTCATGATTGCTAGACAACTGGCAACTGTGCCTAGGGTCTTGAAGTTCAATCACACCACACGTAGCCATTTACACGTATGCCTACTTGGCATATGTAACTCTTTATGTATTTACAGCACCGCTGGTTACTATATGATCAAAATGTGAAAACTAATCATAAGTAGAAGTTTATTTTAGCTCAAGTTTGCTCTGTGTGGATGTATTGTTCTGTTCCAGTGATGTTCTGTGACTCAACCTCAGGAAAACTGAGAGTGCCCTAGAGACATTGGAGATGCACCAGTTCTTGACACAGGAGAACAAGAATGAAAATAAAGAGTGGCATGAGGGGATGAATCAAGTCCAGTGAAGCAGGCTTGATCACAGCCGCAAAAATATGGAGCGCTTCACGGATTTGCGTGTCATCCTTTCGCAGGGGCCATGCTAATCTTCTCTGTATCGATCCAATTTTAGTATATGTGCTGCCTTAGCAAGCACAAGCCTGCTGGCCTGCACAAGGCATATGTACACCTCGGGTTCCAGCGAGCTATCACCAAGGTGGTAGGGCCCAGCGAGCCATCTCGCCACTGCAAACCTTGCTGGACACAATGATTGATGCAACAGCTCAATAAGTTTAGGGATAGGGTATCTTAGAGCTTTAGGGTTCACATATGGCCAATTCCACCATGATGTATGAGAGCATCTACTGAAAGAATGGGGTGGGCAGACTTATCGATGGTACCAAAATACGAGCTCCTGTGTCCTCCAGGTTTTCGAGAAAAAAATGAGTTGGCAGAAAACCGGAAAGTGCTTTGCTGTCTGTGCCAAGGTTGCATGCACTCGATGTAGCTGGACACGATCTGCAGCAGGAGGAGTTAATCCTGTGGAGACATTGAGGCATAGACCCCCGGCCAGGCGTCGGAGAAAAAAAAAAAAACGTGAAGGATTTCACATATTTCTTTCTTGAATTATCCTTTGATTTTTTTCCTCTGAATCGGTCTACTTTCAGCATAGGCACTGCCTTTAGATGGCGAAACCGTATGACTCGTTTGAGGCATATGTACCCCTGGGGTCCCAGCAAGTCCTCGCCAAGGTGGTAGGGCCCAGAGAGCCATTTCACCACTTTGCAAACCTTGTTTATTAGTGTAGCCTGCCTTCCGTAGGATAAATATTCAGACAGTTTGTAATTCATTAATTGGGCTATCATGCAATCAAACTAATCAAGAGTTCTAGACTTTGATGGGTTGCTGTTGTGTATTTTCATTTTGCTGTTCTCATGATTGCTAGACAACTGGCAACTGTGCCTAGGGTCTTGAAGTTCAATCACACCACACGTAGCCATTTACACGTATGCCTACTTGGCATATGTAACTCTTTAGGTATTTACAGCACCGCTGGTTACTATATGATCAAAATGTGAAAACTAATCATAAGTAGAAGTTTATTTTAGCTCAAGTTTGCTCTGTGTGGATGTATTGTTCTGTTCCAGTGATGTTCTGTGACTCAACCTCAGGAAAACTGAGAGTGCCCTAGAGACATTGGAGATGCACCAGTTCTTGACACAGGAGAACAAGAATGAAAATAAAGAGTGGCATGAGGGGATGAATCAAGTCCAGTGAAGCAGGCTTGATCACAGCCGCAAAAATATGGAGCGCTTCACGGATTTGCGTGTCATCCTTTCGCAGGGGCCATGCTAATCTTCTCTGTATCGATCCAATTTTAGTATATGTGCTGCCTTAGCAAGCACAAGCCTGCTGGCCTGCACAAGGCATATGTACACCTCGGGTTCCAGCGAGCTATCACCAAGGTGGTAGGGCCCAGCGAGCCATCTCGCCACTGCAAACCTTGCTGGACACAATGATTGATGCAACAGCTCAATAAGTTTAGGGATAGGGTATCTTAGAGCTTTAGGGTTCACATATGGCCAATTCCACCATGATGTATGAGAGCATCTACTGAAAGAATGGGGTGGGCAGACTTATCGATGGTACCAAAATACGAGCTCCTGTGTCCTCCAGGTTTTCGAGAAAAAAATGAGTTGGCAGAAAACCGGAAAGTGCTTTGCTGTCTGTGCCAAGGTTGCATGCACTCGATGTAGCTGGACACGATCTGCAGCAGGAGGAGTTAATCCTGTGGAGACATTGAGGCATAGACCCCCGGCCAGGCGTCGGAGAAAAAAAAAAAACCGTGAAGGATTTCACATATTTCTTTCTTGAATTATCCTTTGATTTTTTTCCTCTGAATCGGTCTACTTTCAGCATAGGCACTGCCTTTAGATGGCGAAACCGTATGACTCGTTTGAGGCATATGTACCCCTGGGGTCCCAGCAAGTCCTCGCCAAGGTGGTAGGGCCCAGAGAGCCATTTCACCACTTTGCAAACCTTGTTTATTAGTGTAGCCTGCCTTCCGTAGGATAAATATTCAGACAGTTTGTAATTCATTAATTGGGCTATCATGCAATCAAACTAATCAAGAGTTCTAGACTTTGATGGGTTGCTGTTGTGTATTTTCATTTTGCTGTTCTCATGATTGCTAGACAACTGGCAACTGTGCCTAGGGTCTTGAAGTTCAATCACACCACACGTAGCCATTTACACGTATGCCTACTTGGCATATGTAACTCTTTATGTATTTACAGCACCGCTGGTTACTATATGATCAAAATGTGAAAACTAATCATAAGTAGAAGTTTATTTTAGCTCAAGTTTGCTCTGTGTGGATGTATTGTTCTGTTCCAGTGATGTTCTGTGACTCAACCTCAGGAAAACTGAGAGTGCCCTAGAGACATTGGAGATGCACCAGTTCTTGACACAGGAGAACAAGAATGAAAATAAAGAGTGGCATGAGGGGATGAATCAAGTCCAGTGAAGCAGGCTTGATCACAGCCGCAAAAATATGGAGCGCTTCACGGATTTGCGTGTCATCCTTTCGCAGGGGCCATGCTAATCTTCTCTGTATCGATCCAATTTTAGTATATGTGCTGCCTTAGCAAGCACAAGCCTGCTGGCCTGCACAAGGCATATGTACACCTCGGGTTCCAGCGAGCTATCACCAAGGTGGTAGGGCCCAGCGAGCCATCTCGCCACTGCAAACCTTGCTGGACACAATGATTGATGCAACAGCTCAATAAGTTTAGGGATAGGGTATCTTAGAGCTTTAGGGTTCACATATGGCCAATTCCACCATGATGTATGAGAGCATCTACTGAAAGAATGGGGTGGGCAGACTTATCGATGGTACCAAAATACGAGCTCCTGTGTCCTCCAGGTTTTCGAGAAAAAAATGAGTTGGCAGAAAACCGGAAAGTGCTTTGCTGTCTGTGCCAAGGTTGCATGCACTCGATGTAGCTGGACACGATCTGCAGCAGGAGGAGTTAATCCTGTGGAGACATTGAGGCATAGACCCCCGGCCAGGCGTCGGAGAAAAAAAAAAAAACGTGAAGGATTTCACATATTTCTTTCTTGAATTATCCTTTGATTTTTTTCCTCTGAATCGGTCTACTTTCAGCATAGGCACTGCCTTTAGATGGCGAAACCGTATGACTCGTTTGAGGCATATGTACCCCTGGGGTCCCAGCAAGTCCTCGCCAAGGTGGTAGGGCCCAGAGAGCCATTTCACCACTTTGCAAACCTTGTTTATTAGTGTAGCCTGCCTTCCGTAGGATAAATATTCAGACAGTTTGTAATTCATTAATTGGGCTATCATGCAATCAAACTAATCAAGAGTTCTAGACTTTGATGGGTTGCTGTTGTGTATTTTCATTTTGCTGTTCTCATGATTGCTAGACAACTGGCAACTGTGCCTAGGGTCTTGAAGTTCAATCACACCACACGTAGCCATTTACACGTATGCCTACTTGGCATATGTAACTCTTTAGGTATTTACAGCACCGCTGGTTACTATATGATCAAAATGTGAAAACTAATCATAAGTAGAAGTTTATTTTAGCTCAAGTTTGCTCTGTGTGGATGTATTGTTCTGTTCCAGTGATGTTCTGTGACTCAACCTCAGGAAAACTGAGAGTGCCCTAGAGACATTGGAGATGCACCAGTTCTTGACACAGGAGAACAAGAATGAAAATAAAGAGTGGCATGAGGGGATGAATCAAGTCCAGTGAAGCAGGCTTGATCACAGCCGCAAAAATATGGAGCGCTTCACGGATTTGCGTGTCATCCTTTCGCAGGGGCCATGCTAATCTTCTCTGTATCGATCCAATTTTAGTATATGTGCTGCCTTAGCAAGCACAAGCCTGCTGGCCTGCACAAGGCATATGTACACCTCGGGTTCCAGCGAGCTATCACCAAGGTGGTAGGGCCCAGCGAGCCATCTCGCCACTGCAAACCTTGCTGGACACAATGATTGATGCAACAGCTCAATAAGTTTAGGGATAGGGTATCTTAGAGCTTTAGGGTTCACATATGGCCAATTCCACCATGATGTATGAGAGCATCTACTGAAAGAATGGGGTGGGCAGACTTATCGATGGTACCAAAATACGAGCTCCTGTGTCCTCCAGGTTTTCGAGAAAAAAATGAGTTGGCAGAAAACCGGAAAGTGCTTTGCTGTCTGTGCCAAGGTTGCATGCACTCGATGTAGCTGGACACGATCTGCAGCAGGAGGAGTTAATCCTGTGGAGACATTGAGGCATAGACCCCCGGCCAGGCGTCGGAGAAAAAAAAAAAAACGTGAAGGATTTCACATATTTCTTTCTTGAATTATCCTTTGATTTTTTTCCTCTGAATCGGTCTACTTTCAGCATAGGCACTGCCTTTAGATGGCGAAACCGTATGACTCGTTTGAGGCATATGTACCCCTGGGGTCCCAGCAAGTCCTCGCCAAGGTGGTAGGGCCCAGAGAGCCATTTCACCACTTTGCAAACCTTGTTTATTAGTGTAGCCTGCCTTCCGTAGGATAAATATTCAGACAGTTTGTAATTCATTAATTGGGCTATCATGCAATCAAACTAATCAAGAGTTCTAGACTTTGATGGGTTGCTGTTGTGTATTTTCATTTTGCTGTTCTCATGATTGCTAGACAACTGGCAACTGTGCCTAGGGTCTTGAAGTTCAATCACACCACACGTAGCCATTTACACGTATGCCTACTTGGCATATGTAACTCTTTAGGTATTTACAGCACCGCTGGTTACTATATGATCAAAATGTGAAAACTAATCATAAGTAGAAGTTTATTTTAGCTCAAGTTTGCTCTGTGTGGATGTATTGTTCTGTTCCAGTGATGTTCTGTGACTCAACCTCAGGAAAACTGAGAGTGCCCTAGAGACATTGGAGATGCACCAGTTCTTGACACAGGAGAACAAGAATGAAAATAAAGAGTGGCATGAGGGGATGAATCAAGTCCAGTGAAGCAGGCTTGATCACAGCCGCAAAAATATGGAGCGCTTCACGGATTTGCGTGTCATCCTTTCGCAGGGGCCATGCTAATCTTCTCTGTATCGATCCAATTTTAGTATATGTGCTGCCTTAGCAAGCACAAGCCTGCTGGCCTGCACAAGGCATATGTACACCTCGGGTTCCAGCGAGCTATCACCAAGGTGGTAGGGCCCAGCGAGCCATCTCGCCACTGCAAACCTTGCTGGACACAATGATTGATGCAACAGCTCAATAAGTTTAGGGATAGGGTATCTTAGAGCTTTAGGGTTCACATATGGCCAATTCCACCATGATGTATGAGAGCATCTACTGAAAGAATGGGGTGGGCAGACTTATCGATGGTACCAAAATACGAGCTCCTGTGTCCTCCAGGTTTTCGAGAAAAAAATGAGTTGGCAGAAAACCGGAAAGTGCTTTGCTGTCTGTGCCAAGGTTGCATGCACTCGATGTAGCTGGACACGATCTGCAGCAGGAGGAGTTAATCCTGTGGAGACATTGAGGCATAGACCCCCGGCCAGGCGTCGGAGAAAAAAAAAAAAAACGTGAAGGATTTCACATATTTCTTTCTTGAATTATCCTTTGATTTTTTTCCTCTGAATCGGTCTACTTTCAGCATAGGCACTGCCTTTAGATGGCGAAACCGTATGACTCGTTTGAGGCATATGTACCCCTGGGGTCCCAGCAAGTCCTCGCCAAGGTGGTAGGGCCCAGAGAGCCATTTCACCACTTTGCAAACCTTGTTTATTAGTGTAGCCTGCCTTCCGTAGGATAAATATTCAGACAGTTTGTAATTCATTAATTGGGCTATCATGCAATCAAACTAATCAAGAGTTCTAGACTTTGATGGGTTGCTGTTGTGTATTTTCATTTTGCTGTTCTCATGATTGCTAGACAACTGGCAACTGTGCCTAGGGTCTTGAAGTTCAATCACACCACACGTAGCCATTTACACGTATGCCTACTTGGCATATGTAACTCTTTAGGTATTTACAGCACCGCTGGTTACTATATGATCAAAATGTGAAAACTAATCATAAGTAGAAGTTTATTTTAGCTCAAGTTTGCTCTGTGTGGATGTATTGTTCTGTTCCAGTGATGTTCTGTGACTCAACCTCAGGAAAACTGAGAGTGCCCTAGAGACATTGGAGATGCACCAGTTCTTGACACAGGAGAACAAGAATGAAAATAAAGAGTGGCATGAGGGGATGAATCAAGTCCAGTGAAGCAGGCTTGATCACAGCCGCAAAAATATGGAGCGCTTCACGGATTTGCGTGTCATCCTTTCGCAGGGGCCATGCTAATCTTCTCTGTATCGATCCAATTTTAGTATATGTGCTGCCTTAGCAAGCACAAGCCTGCTGGCCTGCACAAGGCATATGTACACCTCGGGTTCCAGCGAGCTATCACCAAGGTGGTAGGGCCCAGCGAGCCATCTCGCCACTGCAAACCTTGCTGGACACAATGATTGATGCAACAGCTCAATAAGTTTAGGGATAGGGTATCTTAGAGCTTTAGGGTTCACATATGGCCAATTCCACCATGATGTATGAGAGCATCTACTGAAAGAATGGGGTGGGCAGACTTATCGATGGTACCAAAATACGAGCTCCTGTGTCCTCCAGGTTTTCGAGAAAAAAATGAGTTGGCAGAAAACCGGAAAGTGCTTTGCTGTCTGTGCCAAGGTTGCATGCACTCGATGTAGCTGGACACGATCTGCAGCAGGAGGAGTTAATCCTGTGGAGACATTGAGGCATAGACCCCCGGCCAGGCGTCGGAGAAAAAAAAAAAAACGTGAAGGATTTCACATATTTCTTTCTTGAATTATCCTTTGATTTTTTTCCTCTGAATCGGTCTACTTTCAGCATAGGCACTGCCTTTAGATGGCGAAACCGTATGACTCGTTTGAGGCATATGTACCCCTGGGGTCCCAGCAAGTCCTCGCCAAGGTGGTAGGGCCCAGAGAGCCATTTCACCACTTTGCAAACCTTGTTTATTAGTGTAGCCTGCCTTCCGTAGGATAAATATTCAGACAGTTTGTAATTCATTAATTGGGCTATCATGCAATCAAACTAATCAAGAGTTCTAGACTTTGATGGGTTGCTGTTGTGTATTTTCATTTTGCTGTTCTCATGATTGCTAGACAACTGGCAACTGTGCCTAGGGTCTTGAAGTTCAATCACACCACACGTAGCCATTTACACGTATGCCTACTTGGCATATGTAACTCTTTAGGTATTTACAGCACCGCTGGTTACTATATGATCAAAATGTGAAAACTAATCATAAGTAGAAGTTTATTTTAGCTCAAGTTTGCTCTGTGTGGATGTATTGTTCTGTTCCAGTGATGTTCTGTGACTCAACCTCAGGAAAACTGAGAGTGCCCTAGAGACATTGGAGATGCACCAGTTCTTGACACAGGAGAACAAGAATGAAAATAAAGAGTGGCATGAGGGGATGAATCAAGTCCAGTGAAGCAGGCTTGATCACAGCCGCAAAAATATGGAGCGCTTCACGGATTTGCGTGTCATCCTTTCGCAGGGGCCATGCTAATCTTCTCTGTATCGATCCAATTTTAGTATATGTGCTGCCTTAGCAAGCACAAGCCTGCTGGCCTGCACAAGGCATATGTACACCTCGGGTTCCAGCGAGCTATCACCAAGGTGGTAGGGCCCAGCGAGCCATCTCGCCACTGCAAACCTTGCTGGACACAATGATTGATGCAACAGCTCAATAAGTTTAGGGATAGGGTATCTTAGAGCTTTAGGGTTCACATATGGCCAATTCCACCATTATGTATGAGAGCATCTACTGAAAGAATGGGGTGGGCAGACTTATCGATGGTACCAAAATACGAGCTCCTGTGTCCTCCAGGTTTTCGAGAAAAAAATGAGTTGGCAGAAAACCGGAAAGTGCTTTGCTGTCTGTGCCAAGGTTGCATGCACTCGATGTAGCTGGACACGATCTGCAGCAGGAGGAGTTAATCCTGTGGAGACATTGAGGCATAGACCCCCGGCCAGGCGTCGGAGAAAAAAAAAAAAAACGTGAAGGATTTCACATATTTCTTTCTTGAATTATCCTTTGATTTTTTTCCTCTGAATCGGTCTACTTTCAGCATAGGCACTGCCTTTAGATGGCGAAACCGTATGACTCGTTTGAGGCATATGTACCCCTGGGGTCCCAGCAAGTCCTCGCCAAGGTGGTAGGGCCCAGAGAGCCATTTCACCACTTTGCAAACCTTGTTTATTAGTGTAGCCTGCCTTCCGTAGGATAAATATTCAGACAGTTTGTAATTCATTAATTGGGCTATCATGCAATCAAACTAATCAAGAGTTCTAGACTTTGATGGGTTGCTGTTGTGTATTTTCATTTTGCTGTTCTCATGATTGCTAGACAACTGGCAACTGTGCCTAGGGTCTTGAAGTTCAATCACACCACACGTAGCCATTTACACGTATGCCTACTTGGCATATGTAACTCTTTAGGTATTTACAGCACCGCTGGTTACTATATGATCAAAATGTGAAAACTAATCATAAGTAGAAGTTTATTTTAGCTCAAGTTTGCTCTGTGTGGATGTATTGTTCTGTTCTAGTGATGTTCTGTGACTCAACCTCAGGAAAACTGAGAGTGCCCTAGAGACATTGGAGATGCACCAGTTCTTGACACAGGAGAACAAGAATGAAAATAAAGAGTGGCATGAGGGGATGAATCAAGTCCAGTGAAGCAGGCTTGATCACAGCCGCAAAAATATGGAGCGCTTCACGGATTTGCGTGTCATCCTTTCGCAGGGGCCATGCTAATCTTCTCTGTATCGATCCAATTTTAGTATATGTGCTGCCTTAGCAAGCACAAGCCTGCTGGCCTGCACAAGGCATATGTACACCTCGGGTTCCAGCGAGCTATCACCAAGGTGGTAGGGCCCAGCGAGCCATCTCGCCACTGCAAACCTTGCTGGACACAATGATTGATGCAACAGCTCAATAAGTTTAGGGATAGGGTATCTTAGAGCTTTAGGGTTCACATATGGCCAATTCCACCATGATGTATGAGAGCATCTACTGAAAGAATGGGGTGGGCAGACTTATCGATGGTACCAAAATACGAGCTCCTGTGTCCTCCAGGTTTTCGAGAAAAAAATGAGTTGGCAGAAAACCGGAAAGTGCTTTGCTGTCTGTGCCAAGGTTGCATGCACTCGATGTAGCTGGACACGATCTGCAGCAGGAGGAGTTAATCCTGTGGAGACATTGAGGCATAGACCCCCGGCCAGGCGTCGGAGAAAAAAAAAAAAAACGTGAAGGATTTCACATATTTCTTTCTTGAATTATCCTTTGATTTTTTTCCTCTGAATCGGTCTACTTTCAGCATAGGCACTGCCTTTAGATGGCGAAACCGTATGACTCGTTTGAGGCATATGTACCCCTGGGGTCCCAGCAAGTCCTCGCCAAGGTGGTAGGGCCCAGAGAGCCATTTCACCACTTTGCAAACCTTGTTTATTAGTGTAGCCTGCCTTCCGTAGGATAAATATTCAGACAGTTTGTAATTCATTAATTGGGCTATCATGCAATCAAACTAATCAAGAGTTCTAGACTTTGATGGGTTGCTGTTGTGTATTTTCATTTTGCTGTTCTCATGATTGCTAGACAACTGGCAACTGTGCCTAGGGTCTTGAAGTTCAATCACACCACACGTAGCCATTTACACGTATGCCTACTTGGCATATGTAACTCTTTAGGTATTTACAGCACCGCTGGTTACTATATGATCAAAATGTGAAAACTAATCATAAGTAGAAGTTTATTTTAGCTCAAGTTTGCTCTGTGTGGATGTATTGTTCTGTTCCAGTGATGTTCTGTGACTCAACCTCAGGAAAACTGAGAGTGCCCTAGAGACATTGGAGATGCACCAGTTCTTGACACAGGAGAACAAGAATGAAAATAAAGAGTGGCATGAGGGGATGAATCAAGTCCAGTGAAGCAGGCTTGATCACAGCCGCAAAAATATGGAGCGCTTCACGGATTTGCGTGTCATCCTTTCGCAGGGGCCATGCTAATCTTCTCTGTATCGATCCAATTTTAGTATATGTGCTGCCTTAGCAAGCACAAGCCTGCTGGCCTGCACAAGGCATATGTACACCTCGGGTTCCAGCGAGCTATCACCAAGGTGGTAGGGCCCAGCGAGCCATCTCGCCACTGCAAACCTTGCTGGACACAATGATTGATGCAACAGCTCAATAAGTTTAGGGATAGGGTATCTTAGAGCTTTAGGGTTCACATATGGCCAATTCCACCATGATGTATGAGAGCATCTACTGAAAGAATGGGGTGGGCAGACTTATCGATGGTACCAAAATACGAGCTCCTGTGTCCTCCAGGTTTTCGAGAAAAAAATGAGTTGGCAGAAAACCGGAAAGTGCTTTGCTGTCTGTGCCAAGGTTGCATGCACTCGATGTAGCTGGACACGATCTGCAGCAGGAGGAGTTAATCCTGTGGAGACATTGAGGCATAGACCCCCGGCCAGGCGTCGGAGAAAAAAAAAAAAACGTGAAGGATTTCACATATTTCTTTCTTGAATTATCCTTTGATTTTTTTCCTCTGAATCGGTCTACTTTCAGCATAGGCACTGCCTTTAGATGGCGAAACCGTATGACTCGTTTGAGGCATATGTACCCCTGGGGTCCCAGCAAGTCCTCGCCAAGGTGGTAGGGCCCAGAGAGCCATTTCACCACTTTGCAAACCTTGTTTATTAGTGTAGCCTGCCTTCCGTAGGATAAATATTCAGACAGTTTGTAATTCATTAATTGGGCTATCATGCAATCAAACTAATCAAGAGTTCTAGACTTTGATGGGTTGCTGTTGTGTATTTTCATTTTGCTGTTCTCATGATTGCTAGACAACTGGCAACTGTGCCTAGGGTCTTGAAGTTCAATCACACCACACGTAGCCATTTACACGTATGCCTACTTGGCATATGTAACTCTTTAGGTATTTACAGCACCGCTGGTTACTATATGATCAAAATGTGAAAACTAATCATAAGTAGAAGTTTATTTTAGCTCAAGTTTGCTCTGTGTGGATGTATTGTTCTGTTCCAGTGATGTTCTGTGACTCAACCTCAGGAAAACTGAGAGTGCCCTAGAGACATTGGAGATGCACCAGTTCTTGACACAGGAGAACAAGAATGAAAATAAAGAGTGGCATGAGGGGATGAATCAAGTCCAGTGAAGCAGGCTTGATCACAGCCGCAAAAATATGGAGCGCTTCACGGATTTGCGTGTCATCCTTTCGCAGGGGCCATGCTAATCTTCTCTGTATCGATCCAATTTTAGTATATGTGCTGCCTTAGCAAGCACAAGCCTGCTGGCCTGCACAAGGCATATGTACACCTCGGGTTCCAGCGAGCTATCACCAAGGTGGTAGGGCCCAGCGAGCCATCTCGCCACTGCAAACCTTGCTGGACACAATGATTGATGCAACAGCTCAATAAGTTTAGGGATAGGGTATCTTAGAGCTTTAGGGTTCACATATGGCCAATTCCACCATGATGTATGAGAGCATCTACTGAAAGAATGGGGTGGGCAGACTTATCGATGGTACCAAAATACGAGCTCCTGTGTCCTCCAGGTTTTCGAGAAAAAAATGAGTTGGCAGAAAACCGGAAAGTGCTTTGCTGTCTGTGCCAAGGTTGCATGCACTCGATGTAGCTGGACACGATCTGCAGCAGGAGGAGTTAATCCTGTGGAGACATTGAGGCATAGACCCCCGGCCAGGCGTCGGAGAAAAAAAAAAAAACGTGAAGGATTTCACATATTTCTTTCTTGAATTATCCTTTGATTTTTTTCCTCTGAATCGGTCTACTTTCAGCATAGGCACTGCCTTTAGATGGCGAAACCGTATGACTCGTTTGAGGCATATGTACCCCTGGGGTCCCAGCAAGTCCTCGCCAAGGTGGTAGGGCCCAGAGAGCCATTTCACCACTTTGCAAACCTTGTTTATTAGTGTAGCCTGCCTTCCGTAGGATAAATATTCAGACAGTTTGTAATTCATTAATTGGGCTATCATGCAATCAAACTAATCAAGAGTTCTAGACTTTGATGGGTTGCTGTTGTGTATTTTCATTTTGCTGTTCTCATGATTGCTAGACAACTGGCAACTGTGCCTAGGGTCTTGAAGTTCAATCACACCACACGTAGCCATTTACACGTATGCCTACTTGGCATATGTAACTCTTTAGGTATTTACAGCACCGCTGGTTACTATATGATCAAAATGTGAAAACTAATCATAAGTAGAAGTTTATTTTAGCTCAAGTTTGCTCTGTGTGGATGTATTGTTCTGTTCCAGTGATGTTCTGTGACTCAACCTCAGGAAAACTGAGAGTGCCCTAGAGACATTGGAGATGCACCAGTTCTTGACACAGGAGAACAAGAATGAAAATAAAGAGTGGCATGAGGGGATGAATCAAGTCCAGTGAAGCAGGCTTGATCACAGCCGCAAAAATATGGAGCGCTTCACGGATTTGCGTGTCATCCTTTCGCAGGGGCCATGCTAATCTTCTCTGTATCGATCCAATTTTAGTATATGTGCTGCCTTAGCAAGCACAAGCCTGCTGGCCTGCACAAGGCATATGTACACCTCGGGTTCCAGCGAGCTATCACCAAGGTGGTAGGGCCCAGCGAGCCATCTCGCCACTGCAAACCTTGCTGGACACAATGATTGATGCAACAGCTCAATAAGTTTAGGGATAGGGTATCTTAGAGCTTTAGGGTTCACATATGGCCAATTCCACCATGATGTATGAGAGCATCTACTGAAAGAATGGGGTGGGCAGACTTATCGATGGTACCAAAATACGAGCTCCTGTGTCCTCCAGGTTTTCGAGAAAAAAATGAGTTGGCAGAAAACCGGAAAGTGCTTTGCTGTCTGTGCCAAGGTTGCATGCACTCGATGTAGCTGGACACGATCTGCAGCAGGAGGAGTTAATCCTGTGGAGACATTGAGGCATAGACCCCCGGCCAGGCGTCGGAGAAAAAAAAAAAAAACGTGAAGGATTTCACATATTTCTTTCTTGAATTATCCTTTGATTTTTTTCCTCTGAATCGGTCTACTTTCAGCATAGGCACTGCCTTTAGATGGCGAAACCGTATGACTCGTTTGAGGCATATGTACCCCTGGGGTCCCAGCAAGTCCTCGCCAAGGTGGTAGGGCCCAGAGAGCCATTTCACCACTTTGCAAACCTTGTTTATTAGTGTAGCCTGCCTTCCGTAGGATAAATATTCAGACAGTTTGTAATTCATTAATTGGGCTATCATGCAATCAAACTAATCAAGAGTTCTAGACTTTGATGGGTTGCTGTTGTGTATTTTCATTTTGCTGTTCTCATGATTGCTAGACAACTGGCAACTGTGCCTAGGGTCTTGAAGTTCAATCACACCACACGTAGCCATTTACACGTATGCCTACTTGGCATATGTAACTCTTTAGGTATTTACAGCACCGCTGGTTACTATATGATCAAAATGTGAAAACTAATCATAAGTAGAAGTTTATTTTAGCTCAAGTTTGCTCTGTGTGGATGTATTGTTCTGTTCCAGTGATGTTCTGTGACTCAACCTCAGGAAAACTGAGAGTGCCCTAGAGACATTGGAGATGCACCAGTTCTTGACACAGGAGAACAAGAATGAAAATAAAGAGTGGCATGAGGGGATGAATCAAGTCCAGTGAAGCAGGCTTGATCACAGCCGCAAAAATATGGAGCGCTTCACGGATTTGCGTGTCATCCTTTCGCAGGGGCCATGCTAATCTTCTCTGTATCGATCCAATTTTAGTATATGTGCTGCCTTAGCAAGCACAAGCCTGCTGGCCTGCACAAGGCATATGTACACCTCGGGTTCCAGCGAGCTATCACCAAGGTGGTAGGGCCCAGCGAGCCATCTCGCCACTGCAAACCTTGCTGGACACAATGATTGATGCAACAGCTCAATAAGTTTAGGGATAGGGTATCTTAGAGCTTTAGGGTTCACATATGGCCAATTCCACCATGATGTATGAGAGCATCTACTGAAAGAATGGGGTGGGCAGACTTATCGATGGTACCAAAATACGAGCTCCTGTGTCCTCCAGGTTTTCGAGAAAAAAATGAGTTGGCAGAAAACCGGAAAGTGCTTTGCTGTCTGTGCCAAGGTTGCATGCACTCGATGTAGCTGGACACGATCTGCAGCAGGAGGAGTTAATCCTGTGGAGACATTGAGGCATAGACCCCCGGCCAGGCGTCGGAGAAAAAAAAAAAAACGTGAAGGATTTCACATATTTCTTTCTTGAATTATCCTTTGATTTTTTTCCTCTGAATCGGTCTACTTTCAGCATAGGCACTGCCTTTAGATGGCGAAACCGTATGACTCGTTTGAGGCATATGTACCCCTGGGGTCCCAGCAAGTCCTCGCCAAGGTGGTAGGGCCCAGAGAGCCATTTCACCACTTTGCAAACCTTGTTTATTAGTGTAGCCTGCCTTCCGTAGGATAAATATTCAGACAGTTTGTAATTCATTAATTGGGCTATCATGCAATCAAACTAATCAAGAGTTCTAGACTTTGATGGGTTGCTGTTGTGTATTTTCATTTTGCTGTTCTCATGATTGCTAGACAACTGGCAACTGTGCCTAGGGTCTTGAAGTTCAATCACACCACACGTAGCCATTTACACGTATGCCTACTTGGCATATGTAACTCTTTAGGTATTTACAGCACCGCTGGTTACTATATGATCAAAATGTGAAAACTAATCATAAGTAGAAGTTTATTTTAGCTCAAGTTTGCTCTGTGTGGATGTATTGTTCTGTTCCAGTGATGTTCTGTGACTCAACCTCAGGAAAACTGAGAGTGCCCTAGAGACATTGGAGATGCACCAGTTCTTGACACAGGAGAACAAGAATGAAAATAAAGAGTGGCATGAGGGGATGAATCAAGTCCAGTGAAGCAGGCTTGATCACAGCCGCAAAAATATGGAGCGCTTCACGGATTTGCGTGTCATCCTTTCGCAGGGGCCATGCTAATCTTCTCTGTATCGATCCAATTTTAGTATATGTGCTGCCTTAGCAAGCACAAGCCTGCTGGCCTGCACAAGGCATATGTACACCTCGGGTTCCAGCGAGCTATCACCAAGGTGGTAGGGCCCAGCGAGCCATCTCGCCACTGCAAACCTTGCTGGACACAATGATTGATGCAACAGCTCAATAAGTTTAGGGATAGGGTATCTTAGAGCTTTAGGGTTCACATATGGCCAATTCCACCATGATGTATGAGAGCATCTACTGAAAGAATGGGGTGGGCAGACTTATCGATGGTACCAAAATACGAGCTCCTGTGTCCTCCAGGTTTTCGAGAAAAAAATGAGTTGGCAGAAAACCGGAAAGTGCTTTGCTGTCTGTGCCAAGGTTGCATGCACTCGATGTAGCTGGACACGATCTGCAGCAGGAGGAGTTAATCCTGTGGAGACATTGAGGCATAGACCCCCGGCCAGGCGTCGGAGAAAAAAAAAAAAACGTGAAGGATTTCACATATTTCTTTCTTGAATTATCCTTTGATTTTTTTCCTCTGAATCGGTCTACTTTCAGCATAGGCACTGCCTTTAGATGGCGAAACCGTATGACTCGTTTGAGGCATATGTACCCCTGGGGTCCCAGCAAGTCCTCGCCAAGGTGGTAGGGCCCAGAGAGCCATTTCACCACTTTGCAAACCTTGTTTATTAGTGTAGCCTGCCTTCCGTAGGATAAATATTCAGACAGTTTGTAATTCATTAATTGGGCTATCATGCAATCAAACTAATAGGCACTGCCTTTAGATGGCGAAACCGTATGACTCGTTTGAGGCATATGTACCCCTGGGGTCCCAGCAAGTCCTCGCCAAGGTGGTAGGGCCCAGAGAGCCATTTCACCACTTTGCAAACCTTGTTTATTAGTGTAGCCTGCCTTCCGTAGGATAAATATTCAGACAGTTTGTAATTCATTAATTGGGCTATCATGCAATCAAACTAATCAAGAGTTCTAGACTTTGATGGGTTGCTGTTGTGTATTTTCATTTTGCTGTTCTCATGATTGCTAGACAACTGGCAACTGTGCCTAGGGTCTTGAAGTTCAATCACACCACACGTAGCCATTTACACGTATGCCTACTTGGCATATGTAACTCTTTAGGTATTTACAGCACCGCTGGTTACTATATGATCAAAATGTGAAAACTAATCATAAGTAGAAGTTTATTTTAGCTCAAGTTTGCTCTGTGTGGATGTATTGTTCTGTTCCAGTGATGTTCTGTGACTCAACCTCAGGAAAACTGAGAGTGCCCTAGAGACATTGGAGATGCACCAGTTCTTGACACAGGAGAACAAGAATGAAAATAAAGAGTGGCATGAGGGGATGAATCAAGTCCAGTGAAGCAGGCTTGATCACAGCCGCAAAAATATGGAGCGCTTCACGGATTTGCGTGTCATCCTTTCGCAGGGGCCATGCTAATCTTCTCTGTATCGATCCAATTTTAGTATATGTGCTGCCTTAGCAAGCACAAGCCTGCTGGCCTGCACAAGGCATATGTACACCTCGGGTTCCAGCGAGCTATCACCAAGGTGGTAGGGCCCAGCGAGCCATCTCGCCACTGCAAACCTTGCTGGACACAATGATTGATGCAACAGCTCAATAAGTTTAGGGATAGGGTATCTTAGAGCTTTAGGGTTCACATATGGCCAATTCCACCATGATGTATGAGAGCATCTACTGAAAGAATGGGGTGGGCAGACTTATCGATGGTACCAAAATACGAGCTCCTGTGTCCTCCAGGTTTTCGAGAAAAAAATGAGTTGGCAGAAAACCGGAAAGTGCTTTGCTGTCTGTGCCAAGGTTGCATGCACTCGATGTAGCTGGACACGATCTGCAGCAGGAGGAGTTAATCCTGTGGAGACATTGAGGCATAGACCCCCGGCCAGGCGTCGGAGAAAAAAAAAAAAACGTGAAGGATTTCACATATTTCTTTCTTGAATTATCCTTTGATTTTTTTCCTCTGAATCGGTCTACTTTCAGCATAGGCACTGCCTTTAGATGGCGAAACCGTATGACTCGTTTGAGGCATATGTACCCCTGGGGTCCCAGCAAGTCCTCGCCAAGGTGGTAGGGCCCAGAGAGCCATTTCACCACTTTGCAAACCTTGTTTATTAGTGTAGCCTGCCTTCCGTAGGATAAATATTCAGACAGTTTGTAATTCATTAATTGGGCTATCATGCAATCAAACTAATCAAGAGTTCTAGACTTTGATGGGTTGCTGTTGTGTATTTTCATTTTGCTGTTCTCATGATTGCTAGACAACTGGCAACTGTGCCTAGGGTCTTGAAGTTCAATCACACCACACGTAGCCATTTACACGTATGCCTACTTGGCATATGTAACTCTTTAGGTATTTACAGCACCGCTGGTTACTATATGATCAAAATGTGAAAACTAATCATAAGTAGAAGTTTATTTTAGCTCAAGTTTGCTCTGTGTGGATGTATTGTTCTGTTCCAGTGATGTTCTGTGACTCAACCTCAGGAAAACTGAGAGTGCCCTAGAGACATTGGAGATGCACCAGTTCTTGACACAGGAGAACAAGAATGAAAATAAAGAGTGGCATGAGGGGATGAATCAAGTCCAGTGAAGCAGGCTTGATCACAGCCGCAAAAATATGGAGCGCTTCACGGATTTGCGTGTCATCCTTTCGCAGGGGCCATGCTAATCTTCTCTGTATCGATCCAATTTTAGTATATGTGCTGCCTTAGCAAGCACAAGCCTGCTGGCCTGCACAAGGCATATGTACACCTCGGGTTCCAGCGAGCTATCACCAAGGTGGTAGGGCCCAGCGAGCCATCTCGCCACTGCAAACCTTGCTGGACACAATGATTGATGCAACAGCTCAATAAGTTTAGGGATAGGGTATCTTAGAGCTTTAGGGTTCACATATGGCCAATTCCACCATGATGTATGAGAGCATCTACTGAAAGAATGGGGTGGGCAGACTTATCGATGGTACCAAAATACGAGCTCCTGTGTCCTCCAGGTTTTCGAGAAAAAAATGAGTTGGCAGAAAACCGGAAAGTGCTTTGCTGTCTGTGCCAAGGTTGCATGCACTCGATGTAGCTGGACACGATCTGCAGCAGGAGGAGTTAATCCTGTGGAGACATTGAGGCATAGACCCCCGGCCAGGCGTCGGAGAAAAAAAAAAAAACGTGAAGGATTTCACATATTTCTTTCTTGAATTATCCTTTGATTTTTTTCCTCTGAATCGGTCTACTTTCAGCATAGGCACTGCCTTTAGATGGCGAAACCGTATGACTCGTTTGAGGCATATGTACCCCTGGGGTCCCAGCAAGTCCTCGCCAAGGTGGTAGGGCCCAGAGAGCCATTTCACCACTTTGCAAACCTTGTTTATTAGTGTAGCCTGCCTTCCGTAGGATAAATATTCAGACAGTTTGTAATTCATTAATTGGGCTATCATGCAATCAAACTAATCAAGAGTTCTAGACTTTGATGGGTTGCTGTTGTGTATTTTCATTTTGCTGTTCTCATGATTGCTAGACAACTGGCAACTGTGCCTAGGGTCTTGAAGTTCAATCACACCACACGTAGCCATTTACACGTATGCCTACTTGGCATATGTAACTCTTTAGGTATTTACAGCACCGCTGGTTACTATATGATCAAAATGTGAAAACTAATCATAAGTAGAAGTTTATTTTAGCTCAAGTTTGCTCTGTGTGGATGTATTGTTCTGTTCCAGTGATGTTCTGTGACTCAACCTCAGGAAAACTGAGAGTGCCCTAGAGACATTGGAGATGCACCAGTTCTTGACACAGGAGAACAAGAATGAAAATAAAGAGTGGCATGAGGGGATGAATCAAGTCCAGTGAAGCAGGCTTGATCACAGCCGCAAAAATATGGAGCGCTTCACGGATTTGCGTGTCATCCTTTCGCAGGGGCCATGCTAATCTTCTCTGTATCGATCCAATTTTAGTATATGTGCTGCCTTAGCAAGCACAAGCCTGCTGGCCTGCACAAGGCATATGTACACCTCGGGTTCCAGCGAGCTATCACCAAGGTGGTAGGGCCCAGCGAGCCATCTCGCCACTGCAAACCTTGCTGGACACAATGATTGATGCAACAGCTCAATAAGTTTAGGGATAGGGTATCTTAGAGCTTTAGGGTTCACATATGGCCAATTCCACCATGATGTATGAGAGCATCTACTGAAAGAATGGGGTGGGCAGACTTATCGATGGTACCAAAATACGAGCTCCTGTGTCCTCCAGGTTTTCGAGAAAAAAATGAGTTGGCAGAAAACCGGAAAGTGCTTTGCTGTCTGTGCCAAGGTTGCATGCACTCGATGTAGCTGGACACGATCTGCAGCAGGAGGAGTTAATCCTGTGGAGACATTGAGGCATAGACCCCCGGCCAGGCGTCGGAGAAAAAAAAAAAAACGTGAAGGATTTCACATATTTCTTTCTTGAATTATCCTTTGATTTTTTTCCTCTGAATCGGTCTACTTTCAGCATAGGCACTGCCTTTAGATGGCGAAACCGTATGACTCGTTTGAGGCATATGTACCCCTGGGGTCCCAGCAAGTCCTCGCCAAGGTGGTAGGGCCCAGAGAGCCATTTCACCACTTTGCAAACCTTGTTTATTAGTGTAGCCTGCCTTCCGTAGGATAAATATTCAGACAGTTTGTAATTCATTAATTGGGCTATCATGCAATCAAACTAATCAAGAGTTCTAGACTTTGATGGGTTGCTGTTGTGTATTTTCATTTTGCTGTTCTCATGATTGCTAGACAACTGGCAACTGTGCCTAGGGTCTTGAAGTTCAATCACACCACACGTAGCCATTTACACGTATGCCTACTTGGCATATGTAACTCTTTAGGTATTTACAGCACCGCTGGTTACTATATGATCAAAATGTGAAAACTAATCATAAGTAGAAGTTTATTTTAGCTCAAGTTTGCTCTGTGTGGATGTATTGTTCTGTTCCAGTGATGTTCTGTGACTCAACCTCAGGAAAACTGAGAGTGCCCTAGAGACATTGGAGATGCACCAGTTCTTGACACAGGAGAACAAGAATGAAAATAAAGAGTGGCATGAGGGGATGAATCAAGTCCAGTGAAGCAGGCTTGATCACAGCCGCAAAAATATGGAGCGCTTCACGGATTTGCGTGTCATCCTTTCGCAGGGGCCATGCTAATCTTCTCTGTATCGATCCAATTTTAGTATATGTGCTGCCTTAGCAAGCACAAGCCTGCTGGCCTGCACAAGGCATATGTACACCTCGGGTTCCAGCGAGCTATCACCAAGGTGGTAGGGCCCAGCGAGCCATCTCGCCACTGCAAACCTTGCTGGACACAATGATTGATGCAACAGCTCAATAAGTTTAGGGATAGGGTATCTTAGAGCTTTAGGGTTCACATATGGCCAATTCCACCATGATGTATGAGAGCATCTACTGAAAGAATGGGGTGGGCAGACTTATCGATGGTACCAAAATACGAGCTCCTGTGTCCTCCAGGTTTTCGAGAAAAAAATGAGTTGGCAGAAAACCGGAAAGTGCTTTGCTGTCTGTGCCAAGGTTGCATGCACTCGATGTAGCTGGACACGATCTGCAGCAGGAGGAGTTAATCCTGTGGAGACATTGAGGCATAGACCCCCGGCCAGGCGTCGGAGAAAAAAAAAAAAAACGTGAAGGATTTCACATATTTCTTTCTTGAATTATCCTTTGATTTTTTTCCTCTGAATCGGTCTACTTTCAGCATAGGCACTGCCTTTAGATGGCGAAACCGTATGACTCGTTTGAGGCATATGTACCCCTGGGGTCCCAGCAAGTCCTCGCCAAGGTGGTAGGGCCCAGAGAGCCATTTCACCACTTTGCAAACCTTGTTTATTAGTGTAGCCTGCCTTCCGTAGGATAAATATTCAGACAGTTTGTAATTCATTAATTGGGCTATCATGCAATCAAACTAATCAAGAGTTCTAGACTTTGATGGGTTGCTGTTGTGTATTTTCATTTTGCTGTTCTCATGATTGCTAGACAACTGGCAACTGTGCCTAGGGTCTTGAAGTTCAATCACACCACACGTAGCCATTTACACGTATGCCTACTTGGCATATGTAACTCTTTAGGTATTTACAGCACCGCTGGTTACTATATGATCAAAATGTGAAAACTAATCATAAGTAGAAGTTTATTTTAGCTCAAGTTTGCTCTGTGTGGATGTATTGTTCTGTTCCAGTGATGTTCTGTGACTCAACCTCAGGAAAACTGAGAGTGCCCTAGAGACATTGGAGATGCACCAGTTCTTGACACAGGAGAACAAGAATGAAAATAAAGAGTGGCATGAGGGGATGAATCAAGTCCAGTGAAGCAGGCTTGATCACAGCCGCAAAAATATGGAGCGCTTCACGGATTTGCGTGTCATCCTTTCGCAGGGGCCATGCTAATCTTCTCTGTATCGATCCAATTTTAGTATATGTGCTGCCTTAGCAAGCACAAGCCTGCTGGCCTGCACAAGGCATATGTACACCTCGGGTTCCAGCGAGCTATCACCAAGGTGGTAGGGCCCAGCGAGCCATCTCGCCACTGCAAACCTTGCTGGACACAATGATTGATGCAACAGCTCAATAAGTTTAGGGATAGGGTATCTTAGAGCTTTAGGGTTCACATATGGCCAATTCCACCATGATGTATGAGAGCATCTACTGAAAGAATGGGGTGGGCAGACTTATCGATGGTACCAAAATACGAGCTCCTGTGTCCTCCAGGTTTTCGAGAAAAAAATGAGTTGGCAGAAAACCGGAAAGTGCTTTGCTGTCTGTGCCAAGGTTGCATGCACTCGATGTAGCTGGACACGATCTGCAGCAGGAGGAGTTAATCCTGTGGAGACATTGAGGCATAGACCCCCGGCCAGGCGTCGGAGAAAAAAAAAAAAAACGTGAAGGATTTCACATATTTCTTTCTTGAATTATCCTTTGATTTTTTTCCTCTGAATCGGTCTACTTTCAGCATAGGCACTGCCTTTAGATGGCGAAACCGTATGACTCGTTTGAGGCATATGTACCCCTGGGGTCCCAGCAAGTCCTCGCCAAGGTGGTAGGGCCCAGAGAGCCATTTCACCACTTTGCAAACCTTGTTTATTAGTGTAGCCTGCCTTCCGTAGGATAAATATTCAGACAGTTTGTAATTCATTAATTGGGCTATCATGCAATCAAACTAATCAAGAGTTCTAGACTTTGATGGGTTGCTGTTGTGTATTTTCATTTTGCTGTTCTCATGATTGCTAGACAACTGGCAACTGTGCCTAGGGTCTTGAAGTTCAATCACACCACACGTAGCCATTTACACGTATGCCTACTTGGCATATGTAACTCTTTAGGTATTTACAGCACCGCTGGTTACTATATGATCAAAATGTGAAAACTAATCATAAGTAGAAGTTTATTTTAGCTCAAGTTTGCTCTGTGTGGATGTATTGTTCTGTTCTAGTGATGTTCTGTGACTCAACCTCAGGAAAACTGAGAGTGCCCTAGAGACATTGGAGATGCACCAGTTCTTGACACAGGAGAACAAGAATGAAAATAAAGAGTGGCATGAGGGGATGAATCAAGTCCAGTGAAGCAGGCTTGATCACAGCCGCAAAAATATGGAGCGCTTCACGGATTTGCGTGTCATCCTTTCGCAGGGGCCATGCTAATCTTCTCTGTATCGATCCAATTTTAGTATATGTGCTGCCTTAGCAAGCACAAGCCTGCTGGCCTGCACAAGGCATATGTACACCTCGGGTTCCAGCGAGCTATCACCAAGGTGGTAGGGCCCAGCGAGCCATCTCGCCACTGCAAACCTTGCTGGACACAATGATTGATGCAACAGCTCAATAAGTTTAGGGATAGGGTATCTTAGAGCTTTAGGGTTCACATATGGCCAATTCCACCATGATGTATGAGAGCATCTACTGAAAGAATGGGGTGGGCAGACTTATCGATGGTACCAAAATACGAGCTCCTGTGTCCTCCAGGTTTTCGAGAAAAAAACGAGTTGGCAGAAAACCGGAAAGTGCTTTGCTGTCTGTGCCAAGGTTGCATGCACTCGATGTAGCTGGACACGATCTGCAGCAGGAGGAGTTAATCCTGTGGAGACATTGAGGCATAGACCCCCGGCCAGGCGTCGGAGAAAAAAAAAAAAAACGTGAAGGATTTCACATATTTCTTTCTTGAATTATCCTTTGATTTTTTTCCTCTGAATCGGTCTACTTTCAGCATAGGCACTGCCTTTAGATGGCGAAACCGTATGACTCGTTTGAGGCATATGTACCCCTGGGGTCCCAGCAAGTCCTCGCCAAGGTGGTAGGGCCCAGAGAGCCATTTCACCACTTTGCAAACCTTGTTTATTAGTGTAGCCTGCCTTCCGTAGGATAAATATTCAGACAGTTTGTAATTCATTAATTGGGCTATCATGCAATCAAACTAATCAAGAGTTCTAGACTTTGATGGGTTGCTGTTGTGTATTTTCATTTTGCTGTTCTCATGATTGCTAGACAACTGGCAACTGTGCCTAGGGTCTTGAAGTTCAATCACACCACACGTAGCCATTTACACGTATGCCTACTTGGCATATGTAACTCTTTAGGTATTTACAGCACCGCTGGTTACTATATGATCAAAATGTGAAAACTAATCATAAGTAGAAGTTTATTTTAGCTCAAGTTTGCTCTGTGTGGATGTATTGTTCTGTTCCAGTGATGTTCTGTGACTCAACCTCAGGAAAACTGAGAGTGCCCTAGAGACATTGGAGATGCACCAGTTCTTGACACAGGAGAACAAGAATGAAAATAAAGAGTGGCATGAGGGGATGAATCAAGTCCAGTGAAGCAGGCTTGATCACAGCCGCAAAAATATGGAGCGCTTCACGGATTTGCGTGTCATCCTTTCGCAGGGGCCATGCTAATCTTCTCTGTATCGATCCAATTTTAGTATATGTGCTGCCTTAGCAAGCACAAGCCTGCTGGCCTGCACAAGGCATATGTACACCTCGGGTTCCAGCGAGCTATCACCAAGGTGGTAGGGCCCAGCGAGCCATCTCGCCACTGCAAACCTTGCTGGACACAATGATTGATGCAACAGCTCAATAAGTTTAGGGATAGGGTATCTTAGAGCTTTAGGGTTCACATATGGCCAATTCCACCATGATGTATGAGAGCATCTACTGAAAGAATGGGGTGGGCAGACTTATCGATGGTACCAAAATACGAGCTCCTGTGTCCTCCAGGTTTTCGAGAAAAAAATGAGTTGGCAGAAAACCGGAAAGTGCTTTGCTGTCTGTGCCAAGGTTGCATGCACTCGATGTAGCTGGACACGATCTGCAGCAGGAGGAGTTAATCCTGTGGAGACATTGAGGCATAGACCCCCGGCCAGGCGTCGGAGAAAAAAAAAAAAAACGTGAAGGATTTCACATATTTCTTTCTTGAATTATCCTTTGATTTTTTTCCTCTGAATCGGTCTACTTTCAGCATAGGCACTGCCTTTAGATGGCGAAACCGTATGACTCGTTTGAGGCATATGTACCCCTGGGGTCCCAGCAAGTCCTCGCCAAGGTGGTAGGGCCCAGAGAGCCATTTCACCACTTTGCAAACCTTGTTTATTAGTGTAGCCTGCCTTCCGTAGGATAAATATTCAGACAGTTTGTAATTCATTAATTGGGCTATCATGCAATCAAACTAATCAAGAGTTCTAGACTTTGATGGGTTGCTGTTGTGTATTTTCATTTTGCTGTTCTCATGATTGCTAGACAACTGGCAACTGTGCCTAGGGTCTTGAAGTTCAATCACACCACACGTAGCCATTTACACGTATGCCTACTTGGCATATGTAACTCTTTATGTATTTACAGCACCGCTGGTTACTATATGATCAAAATGTGAAAACTAATCATAAGTAGAAGTTTATTTTAGCTCAAGTTTGCTCTGTGTGGATGTATTGTTCTGTTCCAGTGATGTTCTGTGACTCAACCTCAGGAAAACTGAGAGTGCCCTAGAGACATTGGAGATGCACCAGTTCTTGACACAGGAGAACAAGAATGAAAATAAAGAGTGGCATGAGGGGATGAATCAAGTCCAGTGAAGCAGGCTTGATCACAGCCGCAAAAATATGGAGCGCTTCACGGATTTGCGTGTCATCCTTTCGCAGGGGCCATGCTAATCTTCTCTGTATCGATCCAATTTTAGTATATGTGCTGCCTTAGCAAGCACAAGCCTGCTGGCCTGCACAAGGCATATGTACACCTCGGGTTCCAGCGAGCTATCACCAAGGTGGTAGGGCCCAGCGAGCCATCTCGCCACTGCAAACCTTGCTGGACACAATGATTGATGCAACAGCTCAATAAGTTTAGGGATAGGGTATCTTAGAGCTTTAGGGTTCACATATGGCCAATTCCACCATGATGTATGAGAGCATCTACTGAAAGAATGGGGTGGGCAGACTTATCGATGGTACCAAAATACGAGCTCCTGTGTCCTCCAGGTTTTCGAGAAAAAAATGAGTTGGCAGAAAACCGGAAAGTGCTTTGCTGTCTGTGCCAAGGTTGCATGCACTCGATGTAGCTGGACACGATCTGCAGCAGGAGGAGTTAATCCTGTGGAGACATTGAGGCATAGACCCCCGGCCAGGCGTCGGAGAAAAAAAAAAAAACGTGAAGGATTTCACATATTTCTTTCTTGAATTATCCTTTGATTTTTTTCCTCTGAATCGGTCTACTTTCAGCATAGGCACTGCCTTTAGATGGCGAAACCGTATGACTCGTTTGAGGCATATGTACCCCTGGGGTCCCAGCAAGTCCTCGCCAAGGTGGTAGGGCCCAGAGAGCCATTTCACCACTTTGCAAACCTTGTTTATTAGTGTAGCCTGCCTTCCGTAGGATAAATATTCAGACAGTTTGTAATTCATTAATTGGGCTATCATGCAATCAAACTAATCAAGAGTTCTAGACTTTGATGGGTTGCTGTTGTGTATTTTCATTTTGCTGTTCTCATGATTGCTAGACAACTGGCAACTGTGCCTAGGGTCTTGAAGTTCAATCACACCACACGTAGCCATTTACACGTATGCCTACTTGGCATATGTAACTCTTTAGGTATTTACAGCACCGCTGGTTACTATATGATCAAAATGTGAAAACTAATCATAAGTAGAAGTTTATTTTAGCTCAAGTTTGCTCTGTGTGGATGTATTGTTCTGTTCCAGTGATGTTCTGTGACTCAACCTCAGGAAAACTGAGAGTGCCCTAGAGACATTGGAGATGCACCAGTTCTTGACACAGGAGAACAAGAATGAAAATAAAGAGTGGCATGAGGGGATGAATCAAGTCCAGTGAAGCAGGCTTGATCACAGCCGCAAAAATATGGAGCGCTTCACGGATTTGCGTGTCATCCTTTCGCAGGGGCCATGCTAATCTTCTCTGTATCGATCCAATTTTAGTATATGTGCTGCCTTAGCAAGCACAAGCCTGCTGGCCTGCACAAGGCATATGTACACCTCGGGTTCCAGCGAGCTATCACCAAGGTGGTAGGGCCCAGCGAGCCATCTCGCCACTGCAAACCTTGCTGGACACAATGATTGATGCAACAGCTCAATAAGTTTAGGGATAGGGTATCTTAGAGCTTTAGGGTTCACATATGGCCAATTCCACCATGATGTATGAGAGCATCTACTGAAAGAATGGGGTGGGCAGACTTATCGATGGTACCAAAATACGAGCTCCTGTGTCCTCCAGGTTTTCGAGAAAAAAATGAGTTGGCAGAAAACCGGAAAGTGCTTTGCTGTCTGTGCCAAGGTTGCATGCACTCGATGTAGCTGGACACGATCTGCAGCAGGAGGAGTTAATCCTGTGGAGACATTGAGGCATAGACCCCCGGCCAGGCGTCGGAGAAAAAAAAAAAAAACGTGAAGGATTTCACATATTTCTTTCTTGAATTATCCTTTGATTTTTTTCCTCTGAATCGGTCTACTTTCAGCATAGGCACTGCCTTTAGATGGCGAAACCGTATGACTCGTTTGAGGCATATGTACCCCTGGGGTCCCAGCAAGTCCTCGCCAAGGTGGTAGGGCCCAGAGAGCCATTTCACCACTTTGCAAACCTTGTTTATTAGTGTAGCCTGCCTTCCGTAGGATAAATATTCAGACAGTTTGTAATTCATTAATTGGGCTATCATGCAATCAAACTAATCAAGAGTTCTAGACTTTGATGGGTTGCTGTTGTGTATTTTCATTTTGCTGTTCTCATGATTGCTAGACAACTGGCAACTGTGCCTAGGGTCTTGAAGTTCAATCACACCACACGTAGCCATTTACACGTATGCCTACTTGGCATATGTAACTCTTTAGGTATTTACAGCACCGCTGGTTACTATATGATCAAAATGTGAAAACTAATCATAAGTAGAAGTTTATTTTAGCTCAAGTTTGCTCTGTGTGGATGTATTGTTCTGTTCTAGTGATGTTCTGTGACTCAACCTCAGGAAAACTGAGAGTGCCCTAGAGACATTGGAGATGCACCAGTTCTTGACACAGGAGAACAAGAATGAAAATAAAGAGTGGCATGAGGGGATGAATCAAGTCCAGTGAAGCAGGCTTGATCACAGCCGCAAAAATATGGAGCGCTTCACGGATTTGCGTGTCATCCTTTCGCAGGGGCCATGCTAATCTTCTCTGTATCGATCCAATTTTAGTATATGTGCTGCCTTAGCAAGCACAAGCCTGCTGGCCTGCACAAGGCATATGTACACCTCGGGTTCCAGCGAGCTATCACCAAGGTGGTAGGGCCCAGCGAGCCATCTCGCCACTGCAAACCTTGCTGGACACAATGATTGATGCAACAGCTCAATAAGTTTAGGGATAGGGTATCTTAGAGCTTTAGGGTTCACATATGGCCAATTCCACCATGATGTATGAGAGCATCTACTGAAAGAATGGGGTGGGCAGACTTATCGATGGTACCAAAATACGAGCTCCTGTGTCCTCCAGGTTTTCGAGAAAAAAACGAGTTGGCAGAAAACCGGAAAGTGCTTTGCTGTCTGTGCCAAGGTTGCATGCACTCGATGTAGCTGGACACGATCTGCAGCAGGAGGAGTTAATCCTGTGGAGACATTGAGGCATAGACCCCCGGCCAGGCGTCGGAGAAAAAAAAAAAAAACGTGAAGGATTTCACATATTTCTTTCTTGAATTATCCTTTGATTTTTTTCCTCTGAATCGGTCTACTTTCAGCATAGGCACTGCCTTTAGATGGCGAAACCGTATGACTCGTTTGAGGCATATGTACCCCTGGGGTCCCAGCAAGTCCTCGCCAAGGTGGTAGGGCCCAGAGAGCCATTTCACCACTTTGCAAACCTTGTTTATTAGTGTAGCCTGCCTTCCGTAGGATAAATATTCAGACAGTTTGTAATTCATTAATTGGGCTATCATGCAATCAAACTAATCAAGAGTTCTAGACTTTGATGGGTTGCTGTTGTGTATTTTCATTTTGCTGTTCTCATGATTGCTAGACAACTGGCAACTGTGCCTAGGGTCTTGAAGTTCAATCACACCACACGTAGCCATTTACACGTATGCCTACTTGGCATATGTAACTCTTTAGGTATTTACAGCACCGCTGGTTACTATATGATCAAAATGTGAAAACTAATCATAAGTAGAAGTTTATTTTAGCTCAAGTTTGCTCTGTGTGGATGTATTGTTCTGTTCCAGTGATGTTCTGTGACTCAACCTCAGGAAAACTGAGAGTGCCCTAGAGACATTGGAGATGCACCAGTTCTTGACACAGGAGAACAAGAATGAAAATAAAGAGTGGCATGAGGGGATGAATCAAGTCCAGTGAAGCAGGCTTGATCACAGCCGCAAAAATATGGAGCGCTTCACGGATTTGCGTGTCATCCTTTCGCAGGGGCCATGCTAATCTTCTCTGTATCGATCCAATTTTAGTATATGTGCTGCCTTAGCAAGCACAAGCCTGCTGGCCTGCACAAGGCATATGTACACCTCGGGTTCCAGCGAGCTATCACCAAGGTGGTAGGGCCCAGCGAGCCATCTCGCCACTGCAAACCTTGCTGGACACAATGATTGATGCAACAGCTCAATAAGTTTAGGGATAGGGTATCTTAGAGCTTTAGGGTTCACATATGGCCAATTCCACCATGATGTATGAGAGCATCTACTGAAAGAATGGGGTGGGCAGACTTATCGATGGTACCAAAATACGAGCTCCTGTGTCCTCCAGGTTTTCGAGAAAAAAATGAGTTGGCAGAAAACCGGAAAGTGCTTTGCTGTCTGTGCCAAGGTTGCATGCACTCGATGTAGCTGGACACGATCTGCAGCAGGAGGAGTTAATCCTGTGGAGACATTGAGGCATAGACCCCCGGCCAGGCGTCGGAGAAAAAAAAAAAAAACGTGAAGGATTTCACATATTTCTTTCTTGAATTATCCTTTGATTTTTTTCCTCTGAATCGGTCTACTTTCAGCATAGGCACTGCCTTTAGATGGCGAAACCGTATGACTCGTTTGAGGCATATGTACCCCTGGGGTCCCAGCAAGTCCTCGCCAAGGTGGTAGGGCCCAGAGAGCCATTTCACCACTTTGCAAACCTTGTTTATTAGTGTAGCCTGCCTTCCGTAGGATAAATATTCAGACAGTTTGTAATTCATTAATTGGGCTATCATGCAATCAAACTAATCAAGAGTTCTAGACTTTGATGGGTTGCTGTTGTGTATTTTCATTTTGCTGTTCTCATGATTGCTAGACAACTGGCAACTGTGCCTAGGGTCTTGAAGTTCAATCACACCACACGTAGCCATTTACACGTATGCCTACTTGGCATATGTAACTCTTTAGGTATTTACAGCACCGCTGGTTACTATATGATCAAAATGTGAAAACTAATCATAAGTAGAAGTTTATTTTAGCTCAAGTTTGCTCTGTGTGGATGTATTGTTCTGTTCCAGTGATGTTCTGTGACTCAACCTCAGGAAAACTGAGAGTGCCCTAGAGACATTGGAGATGCACCAGTTCTTGACACAGGAGAACAAGAATGAAAATAAAGAGTGGCATGAGGGGATGAATCAAGTCCAGTGAAGCAGGCTTGATCACAGCCGCAAAAATATGGAGCGCTTCACGGATTTGCGTGTCATCCTTTCGCAGGGGCCATGCTAATCTTCTCTGTATCGATCCAATTTTAGTATATGTGCTGCCTTAGCAAGCACAAGCCTGCTGGCCTGCACAAGGCATATGTACACCTCGGGTTCCAGCGAGCTATCACCAAGGTGGTAGGGCCCAGCGAGCCATCTCGCCACTGCAAACCTTGCTGGACACAATGATTGATGCAACAGCTCAATAAGTTTAGGGATAGGGTATCTTAGAGCTTTAGGGTTCACATATGGCCAATTCCACCATGATGTATGAGAGCATCTACTGAAAGAATGGGGTGGGCAGACTTATCGATGGTACCAAAATACGAGCTCCTGTGTCCTCCAGGTTTTCGAGAAAAAAATGAGTTGGCAGAAAACCGGAAAGTGCTTTGCTGTCTGTGCCAAGGTTGCATGCACTCGATGTAGCTGGACACGATCTGCAGCAGGAGGAGTTAATCCTGTGGAGACATTGAGGCATAGACCCCCGGCCAGGCGTCGGAGAAAAAAAAAAAAACGTGAAGGATTTCACATATTTCTTTCTTGAATTATCCTTTGATTTTTTTCCTCTGAATCGGTCTACTTTCAGCATAGGCACTGCCTTTAGATGGCGAAACCGTATGACTCGTTTGAGGCATATGTACCCCTGGGGTCCCAGCAAGTCCTCGCCAAGGTGGTAGGGCCCAGAGAGCCATTTCACCACTTTGCAAACCTTGTTTATTAGTGTAGCCTGCCTTCCGTAGGATAAATATTCAGACAGTTTGTAATTCATTAATTGGGCTATCATGCAATCAAACTAATCAAGAGTTCTAGACTTTGATGGGTTGCTGTTGTGTATTTTCATTTTGCTGTTCTCATGATTGCTAGACAACTGGCAACTGTGCCTAGGGTCTTGAAGTTCAATCACACCACACGTAGCCATTTACACGTATGCCTACTTGGCATATGTAACTCTTTAGGTATTTACAGCACCGCTGGTTACTATATGATCAAAATGTGAAAACTAATCATAAGTAGAAGTTTATTTTAGCTCAAGTTTGCTCTGTGTGGATGTATTGTTCTGTTCCAGTGATGTTCTGTGACTCAACCTCAGGAAAACTGAGAGTGCCCTAGAGACATTGGAGATGCACCAGTTCTTGACACAGGAGAACAAGAATGAAAATAAAGAGTGGCATGAGGGGATGAATCAAGTCCAGTGAAGCAGGCTTGATCACAGCCGCAAAAATATGGAGCGCTTCACGGATTTGCGTGTCATCCTTTCGCAGGGGCCATGCTAATCTTCTCTGTATCGATCCAATTTTAGTATATGTGCTGCCTTAGCAAGCACAAGCCTGCTGGCCTGCACAAGGCATATGTACACCTCGGGTTCCAGCGAGCTATCACCAAGGTGGTAGGGCCCAGCGAGCCATCTCGCCACTGCAAACCTTGCTGGACACAATGATTGATGCAACAGCTCAATAAGTTTAGGGATAGGGTATCTTAGAGCTTTAGGGTTCACATATGGCCAATTCCACCATGATGTATGAGAGCATCTACTGAAAGAATGGGGTGGGCAGACTTATCGATGGTACCAAAATACGAGCTCCTGTGTCCTCCAGGTTTTCGAGAAAAAAATGAGTTGGCAGAAAACCGGAAAGTGCTTTGCTGTCTGTGCCAAGGTTGCATGCACTCGATGTAGCTGGACACGATCTGCAGCAGGAGGAGTTAATCCTGTGGAGACATTGAGGCATAGACCCCCGGCCAGGCGTCGGAGAAAAAAAAAACGTGAAGGATTTCACATATTTCTTTCTTGAATTATCCATTGATTTTTTTCCTCTGAATCGGTCTACTTTCAGCATAGGCACTGCCTTTAGATGGCGAAACCGTATGACTCGTTTGAGGCATATGTACCCCTGGGGTCCCAGCAAGTCCTCGCCAAGGTGGTAGGGCCCAGAGAGCCATTTCACCACTTTGCAAACCTTGTTTATTAGTGTAGCCTGCCTTCCGTAGGATAAATATTCAGACAGTTTGTAATTCATTAATTGGGCTATCATGCAATCAAACTAATCAAGAGTTCTAGACTTTGATGGGTTGCTGTTGTGTATTTTCATTTTGCTGTTCTCATGATTGCTAGACAACTGGCAACTGTGCCTAGGGTCTTGAAGTTCAATCACACCACACGTAGCCATTTACACGTATGCCTACTTGGCATATGTAACTCTTTAGGTATTTACAGCACCGCTGGTTACTATATGATCAAAATGTGAAAACTAATCATAAGTAGAAGTTTATTTTAGCTCAAGTTTGCTCTGTGTGGATGTATTGTTCTGTTCCAGTGATGTTCTGTGACTCAACCTCAGGAAAACTGAGAGTGCCCTAGAGACATTGGAGATGCACCAGTTCTTGACACAGGAGAACAAGAATGAAAATAAAGAGTGGCATGAGGGGATGAATCAAGTCCAGTGAAGCAGGCTTGATCACAGCCGCAAAAATATGGAGCGCTTCACGGATTTGCGTGTCATCCTTTCGCAGGGGCCATGCTAATCTTCTCTGTATCGATCCAATTTTAGTATATGTGCTGCCTTAGCAAGCACAAGCCTGCTGGCCTGCACAAGGCATATGTACACCTCGGGTTCCAGCGAGCTATCACCAAGGTGGTAGGGCCCAGCGAGCCATCTCGCCACTGCAAACCTTGCTGGACACAATGATTGATGCAACAGCTCAATAAGTTTAGGGATAGGGTATCTTAGAGCTTTAGGGTTCACATATGGCCAATTCCACCATGATGTATGAGAGCATCTACTGAAAGAATGGGGTGGGCAGACTTATCGATGGTACCAAAATACGAGCTCCTGTGTCCTCCAGGTTTTCGAGAAAAAAATGAGTTGGCAGAAAACCGGAAAGTGCTTTGCTGTCTGTGCCAAGGTTGCATGCACTCGATGTAGCTGGACACGATCTGCAGCAGGAGGAGTTAATCCTGTGGAGACATTGAGGCATAGACCCCCGGCCAGGCGTCGGAGAAAAAAAAAAACGTGAAGGATTTCACATATTTCTTTCTTGAATTATCCATTGATTTTTTTCCTCTGAATCGGTCTACTTTCAGCATAGGCACTGCCTTTAGATGGCGAAACCGTATGACTCGTTTGAGGCATATGTACCCCTGGGGTCCCAGCAAGTCCTCGCCAAGGTGGTAGGGCCCAGAGAGCCATTTCACCACTTTGCAAACCTTGTTTATTAGTGTAGCCTGCCTTCCGTAGGATAAATATTCAGACAGTTTGTAATTCATTAATTGGGCTATCATGCAATCAAACTAATCAAGAGTTCTAGACTTTGATGGGTTGCTGTTGTGTATTTTTATTTTGCTGTTCTCATGATTGCTAGACAACTGGCAACTGTGCCTAGGGTCTTGAAGTTCAATCACACCACACGTAGCCATTTACACGTATGCCTACTTGGCATATGTAACTCTTTAGGTATTTACAGCACCGCTGGTTACTATATGATCAAAATGTGAAAACTAATCATAAGTAGAAGTTTATTTTAGCTCAAGTTTGCTCTGTGTGGATGTATTGTTCTGTTCCAGTGATGTTCTGTGACTCAACCTCAGGAAAACTGAGAGTGCCCTAGAGACATTGGAGATGCACCAGTTCTTGACACAGGAGAACAAGAATGAAAATAAAGAGTGGCATGAGGGGATGAATCAAGTCCAGTGAAGCAGGCTTGATCACAGCTGCAAAAATATGGAGCGCTTCACGGATTTGCGTGTCATCCTTTCGCAGGGGCCATGCTAATCTTCTCTGTATCGATCCAATTTTAGTATATGTGCTGCCTTAGCAAGCACAAGCCTGCTGGCCTGCACAAGGCATATGTACACCTCGGGTTCCAGCGAGCTATCACCAAGGTGGTAGGGCCCAGCGAGCCATCTCGCCACTGCAAACCTTGCTGGACACAATGATTGATGCAACAGCTCAATAAGTTTAGGGATAGGGTATCTTAGAGCTTTAGGGTTCACATATGGCCAATTCCACCATGATGTATGAGAGCATCTACTGAAAGAATGGGGTGGGCAGACTTATCGATGGTACCAAAATACGAGCTCCTGTGTCCTCCAGGTTTTCGAGAAAAAAATGAGTTGGCAGAAAACCGGAAAGTGCTTTGCTGTCTGTGCCAAGGTTGCATGCACTCGATGTAGCTGGACACGATCTGCAGCAGGAGGAGTTAATCCTGTGGAGACATTGAGGCATAGACCCCCGGCCAGGCGTCGGAGAAAAAAAAAACGTGAAGGATTTCACATATTTCTTTCTTGAATTATCCATTGATTTTTTTCCTCTGAATCGGTCTACTTTCAGCATAGGCACTGCCTTTAGATGGCGAAACCGTATGACTCGTTTGAGGCATATGTACCCCTGGGGTCCCAGCAAGTCCTCGCCAAGGTGGTAGGGCCCAGAGAGCCATTTCACCACTTTGCAAACCTTGTTTATTAGTGTAGCCTGCCTTCCGTAGGATAAATATTCAGACAGTTTGTAATTCATTAATTGGGCTATCATGCAATCAAACTAATCAAGAGTTCTAGACTTTGATGGGTTGCTGTTGTGTATTTTCATTTTGCTGTTCTCATGATTGCTAGACAACTGGCAACTGTGCCTAGGGTCTTGAAGTTCAATCACACCACACGTAGCCATTTACACGTATGCCTACTTGGCATATGTAACTCTTTAGGTATTTACAGCACCGCTGGTTACTATATGATCAAAATGTGAAAACTAATCATAAGTAGAAGTTTATTTTAGCTCAAGTTTGCTCTGTGTGGATGTATTGTTCTGTTCCAGTGATGTTCTGTGACTCAACCTCAGGAAAACTGAGAGTGCCCTAGAGACATTGGAGATGCACCAGTTCTTGACACAGGAGAACAAGAATGAAAATAAAGAGTGGCATGAGGGGATGAATCAAGTCCAGTGAAGCAGGCTTGATCACAGCCGCAAAAATATGGAGCGCTTCACGGATTTGCGTGTCATCCTTTCGCAGGGGCCATGCTAATCTTCTCTGTATCGATCCAATTTTAGTATATGTGCTGCCTTAGCAAGCACAAGCCTGCTGGCCTGCACAAGGCATATGTACACCTCGGGTTCCAGCGAGCTATCACCAAGGTGGTAGGGCCCAGCGAGCCATCTCGCCACTGCAAACCTTGCTGGACACAATGATTGATGCAACAGCTCAATAAGTTTAGGGATAGGGTATCTTAGAGCTTTAGGGTTCACATATGGCCAATTCCACCATGATGTATGAGAGCATCTACTGAAAGAATGGGGTGGGCAGACTTATCGATGGTACCAAAATACGAGCTCCTGTGTCCTCCAGGTTTTCGAGAAAAAAATGAGTTGGCAGAAAACCGGAAAGTGCTTTGCTGTCTGTGCCAAGGTTGCATGCACTCGATGTAGCTGGACACGATCTGCAGCAGGAGGAGTTAATCCTGTGGAGACATTGAGGCATAGACCCCCGGCCAGGCGTCGGAGAAAAAAAAAAACGTGAAGGATTTCACATATTTCTTTCTTGAATTATCCTTTGATTTTTTTCCTCTGAATCGGTCTACTTTCAGCATAGGCACTGCCTTTAGATGGCGAAACCGTATGACTCGTTTGAGGCATATGTACCCCTGGGGTCCCAGCAAGTCCTCGCCAAGGTGGTAGGGCCCAGAGAGCCATTTCACCACTTTGCAAACCTTGTTTATTAGTGTAGCCTGCCTTCCGTAGGATAAATATTCAGACAGTTTGTAATTCATTAATTGGGCTATCATGCAATCAAACTAATCAAGAGTTCTAGACTTTGATGGGTTGCTGTTGTGTATTTTCATTTTGCTGTTCTCATGATTGCTAGACAACTGGCAACTGTGCCTAGGGTCTTGAAGTTCAATCACACCACACGTAGCCATTTACACGTATGCCTACTTGGCATATGTAACTCTTTAGGTATTTACAGCACCGCTGGTTACTATATGATCAAAATGTGAAAACTAATCATAAGTAGAAGTTTATTTTAGCTCAAGTTTGCTCTGTGTGGATGTATTGTTCTGTTCCAGTGATGTTCTGTGACTCAACCTCAGGAAAACTGAGAGTGCCCTAGAGACATTGGAGATGCACCAGTTCTTGACACAGGAGAACAAGAATGAAAATAAAGAGTGGCATGAGGGGATGAATCAAGTCCAGTGAAGCAGGCTTGATCACAGCCGCAAAAATATGGAGCGCTTCACGGATTTGCGTGTCATCCTTTCGCAGGGGCCATGCTAATTTTCTCTGTATCGATCCAATTTTAGTATATGTGCTGCCTTAGCAAGCACAAGCCTGCTGGCAAGCACAAGCCTGCTGGCCTGCACAAGGCATATGTACACCTCGGGTTCCAGCGAGCTATCACCAAGGTGGTAGGGCCCAGCGAGCCATCTCGCCACTGCAAACCTTGCTGGACACAATGATTGATGCAACAGCTCAATAAGTTTAGGGATAGGGTATCTTAGAGCTTTAGGGTTCACATATGGCCAATTCCACCATGATGTATGAGAGCATCTACTGAAAGAATGGGGTGGGCAGACTTATCGATGGTACCAAAATACGAGCTCCTGTGTCCTCCAGGTTTTCGAGAAAAAAATGAGTTGGCAGAAAACCGGAAAGTGCTTTGCTGTCTGTGCCAAGGTTGCATGCACTCGATGTAGCTGGACACGATCTGCAGCAGGAGGAGTTAATCCTGTGGAGACATTGAGGCATAGACCCCCGGCCAGGCGTCGGAGAAAAAAAAAAAACGTGAAGGATTTCACATATTTCTTTCTTGAATTATCCTTTGATTTTTTTCCTCTGAATCGGTCTACTTTCAGCATAGGCACTGCCTTTAGATGGCGAAACCGTATGACTCGTTTGAGGCATATGTACCCCTGGGGTCCCAGCAAGTCCTCGCCAAGGTGGTAGGGCCCAGAGAGCCATTTCACCACTTTGCAAACCTTGTTTATTAGTGTAGCCTGCCTTCCGTAGGATAAATATTCAGACAGTTTGTAATTCATTAATTGGGCTATCATGCAATCAAACTAATCAAGAGTTCTAGACTTTGATGGGTTGCTGTTGTGTATTTTCATTTTGCTGTTCTCATGATTGCTAGACAACTGGCAACTGTGCCTAGGGTCTTGAAGTTCAATCACACCACACGTAGCCATTTACACGTATGCCTACTTGGCATATGTAACTCTTTAGGTATTTACAGCACCGCTGGTTACTATATGATCAAAATGTGAAAACTAATCATAAGTAGAAGTTTATTTTAGCTCAAGTTTGCTCTGTGTGGATGTATTGTTCTGTTCCAGTGATGTTCTGTGACTCAACCTCAGGAAAACTGAGAGTGCCCTAGAGACATTGGAGATGCACCAGTTCTTGACACAGGAGAACAAGAATGAAAATAAAGAGTGGCATGAGGGGATGAATCAAGTCCAGTGAAGCAGGCTTGATCACAGCCGCAAAAATATGGAGCGCTTCACGGATTTGCGTGTCATCCTTTCGCAGGGGCCATGCTAATCTTCTCTGTATCGATCCAATTTTAGTATATGTGCTGCCTTAGCAAGCACAAGCCTGCCGGCCTGCACAAGGCATATGTACACCTCGGGTTCCAGCGAGCTATCACCAAGGTGGTAGGGCCCAGCGAGCCATCTCGCCACTGCAAACCTTGCTGGACACAATGATTGATGCAACAGCTCAATAAGTTTAGGGATAGGGTATCTTAGAGCTTTAGGGTTCACATATGGCCAATTCCACCATGATGTATGATAGCATCTACTGAAAGAATGGGGTGGGCAGACTTATCGATGGTACCAAAATACGAGCTCCTGTGTCCTCCAGGTTTTCGAGAAAAAAATGAGTTGGCAGAAAACCGGAAAGTGCTTTGCTGTCTGTGCCAAGGTTGCATGCACTCGATGTAGCTGGACACGATCTGCAGCAGGAGGAGTTAATCCTGTGGAGACATTGAGGCATAGACCCCCGGCCAGGCGTCGGAGAAAAAAAAAAACGTGAAGGATTTCACATATTTCTTTCTTGAATTATCCTTTGATTTTTTTCCTCTGAATCGGTCTACTTTCAGCATAGGCACTGCCTTAAGATGGCGAAACCGCATGACTCGTTTGAGGCATATGTACCCCTGGGGTCCCAGCAAGTCCTCACCAAGGTGGTAGGGCCCAGAGAGCCATTTCACCACTTTGCAAACCTTGTTTATTAGTGTAGCCTGCCTTCCGTAGGATAAATATTCAGACAGTTTGTAATTCATTAATTGGGCTATCATGCAATCAAACTAATCAAGAGTTCTAGACTTTGATGGGTTGCTGTTGTGTATTTTCATTTTGCTGTTCTCATGATTGCTAGACAACTGGCAACTGTGCCTAGGGTCTTGAAGTTCAATCACACCACACGTAGCCATTTACACGTATGCCTACTTGGCATATGTAACTCTTTAGGTATTTACAGCACCGCTGGTTACTATATGATCAAAATGTGAAAACTAATCATAAGTAGAAGTTTATTTTAGCTCAAGTTTGCTCTGTGTGGATGTATTGTTCTGTTCCAGTGATGTTCTGTGACTCAACCTCAGGAAAACTGAGAGTGCCCTAGAGACATTGGAGATGCACCAGTTCTTGACACAGGAGAACAAGAATGAAAATAAAGAGTGGCATGAGGGGATGAATCAAGTCCAGTGAAGCAGGCTTGATCACAGCCGCAAAAATATGGAGCGCTTCACGGATTTGCGTGTCATCCTTTCGCAGGGGCCATGCTAATCTTCTCTGTATCGATCCAATTTTAGTATATGTGCTGCCTTAGCAAGCACAAGCCTGCCAGCCTGCACAAGGCATATGTACACCTCGGGTTCCAGCGAGCTATCACCAAGGTGGTAGGGCCCAGCGAGCCATCTCGCCACTGCAAACCTTGCTGGACACAATGATTGATGCAACAGCTCAATAAGTTTAGGGATAGGGTATCTTAGAGCTTTAGGGTTCACATATGGCCAATTCCACCATGATGTATGATAGCATCTACTGAAAGAATGGGGTGGGCAGACTTATCGATGGTACCAAAATACGAGCTCCTGTGTCCTCCAGGTTTTCGAGAAAAAAATGAGTTGGCAGAAAACCGGAAAGTGCTTTGCTGTCTGTGCCAAGGTTGCATGCACTCGATGTAGCTGGACACGATCTGCAGCAGGAGGAGTTAATCCTGTGGAGACATTGAGGCATAGACCCCCGGCCAGGCGTCGGAGAAAAAAAAAAACGTGAAGGATTTCACATATTTCTTTCTTGAATTATCCTTTGATTTTTTTCCTCTGAATCGGTCTACTTTCAGCATAGGCACTGCCTTAAGATGGCGAAACCGCATGACTCGTTTGAGGCATATGTACCCCTGGGGTCCCAGCAAGTCCTCACCAAGGTGGTAGGGCCCAGAGAGCCATTTCACCACTTTGCAAACCTTGTTTATTAGTGTAGCCTGCCTTCCGTAGGATAAATATTCAGACAGTTTGTAATTCATTAATTGGGCTATCATGCAATCAAACTAATCAAGAGTTCTAGACTTTGATGGGTTGCTGTTGTGTATTTTCATTTTGCTGTTCTCATGATTGCTAGACAACTGGCAACTGTGCCTAGGGTCTTGAAGTTCAATCACACCACACGTAGCCATTTACACGTATGCCTACTTGGCATATGTAACTCTTTAGGTATTTACAGCACCGCTGGTTACTATATGATCAAAATGTGAAAACTAATCATAAGTAGAAGTTTATTTTAGCTCAAGTTTGCTCTGTGTGGATGTATTGTTCTGTTCCAGTGATGTTCTGTGACTCAACCTCAGGAAAACTGAGAGTGCCCTAGAGACATTGGAGATGCACCAGTTCTTGACACAGGAGAACAAGAATGAAAATAAAGAGTGGCATGAGGGGATGAATCAAGTCCAGTGAAGCAGGCTTGATCACAGCCGCAAAAATATGGAGCGCTTCACGGATTTGCGTGTCATCCTTTCGCAGGGGCCATGCTAATCTTCTCTGTATCGATCCAATTTTAGTATATGTGCTGCCTTAGCAAGCACAAGCCTGCTGGCCTGCACAAGGCATATGTACACCTCGGGTTCCAGCGAGCTATCACCAAGGTGGTAGGGCCCAGCGAGCCATCTCGCCACTGCAAACCTTGCTGGACACAATGATTGATGCAACAGCTCAATAAGTTTAGGGATAGGGTATCTTAGAGCTTTAGGGTTCACATATGGCCAATTCCACCATGATGTATGAGAGCATCTACTGAAAGAATGGGGTGGGCAGACTTATCGATGGTACCAAAATACGAGCTCCTGTGTCCTCCAGGTTTTCGAGAAAAAAATGAGTTGGCAGAAAACCGGAAAGTGCTTTGCTGTCTGTGCCAAGGTTGCATGCACTCGATGTAGCTGGACACGATCTGCAGCAGGAGGAGTTAATCCTGTGGAGACATTGAGGCATAGACCCCCGGCCAGGCGTCGGAGAAAAAAAAAAACGTGAAGGATTTCACATATTTCTTTCTTGAATTATCCTTTGATTTTTTTCCTCTGAATCGGTCTACTTTCAGCATAGGCACTGCCTTAAGATGGCGAAACCGCATGACTCGTTTGAGGCATATGTACCCCTGGGGTCCCAGCAAGTCCTCACCAAGGTGGTAGGGCCCAGAGAGCCATTTCACCACTTTGCAAACCTTGTTTATTAGTGTAGCCTGCCTTCCGTAGGATAAATATTCAGACAGTTTGTAATTCATTAATTGGGCTATCATGCAATCAAACTAATCAAGAGTTCTAGACTTTGATGGGTTGCTGTTGTGTATTTTCATTTTGCTGTTCTCATGATTGCTAGACAACTGGCAACTGTGCCTAGGGTCTTGAAGTTCAATCACACCACACGTAGCCATTTACACGTATGCCTACTTGGCATATGTAACTCTTTAGGTATTTACAGCACCGCTGGTTACTATATGATCAAAATGTGAAAACTAATCATAAGTAGAAGTTTATTTTAGCTCAAGTTTGCTCTGTGTGGATGTATTGTTCTGTTCCAGTGATGTTCTGTGACTCAACCTCAGGAAAACTGAGAGTGCCCTAGAGACATTGGAGATGCACCAGTTCTTGACACAGGAGAACAAGAATGAAAATAAAGAGTGGCATGAGGGGATGAATCAAGTCCAGTGAAGCAGGCTTGATCACAGCCGCAAAAATATGGAGCGCTTCACGGATTTGCGTGTCATCCTTTCGCAGGGGCCATGCTAATCTTCTCTGTATCGATCCAATTTTAGTATATGTGCTGCCTTAGCAAGCACAAGCCTGCTGGCCTGCACAAGGCATATGTACACCTCGGGTTCCAGCGAGCTATCACCAAGGTGGTAGGGCCCAGCGAGCCATCTCGCCACTGCAAACCTTGCTGGACACAATGATTGATGCAACAGCTCAATAAGTTTAGGGATAGGGTATCTTAGAGCTTTAGGGTTCACATATGGCCAATTCCACCATGATGTATGAGAGCATCTACTGAAAGAATGGGGTGGGCAGACTTATCGATGGTACCAAAATACGAGCTCCTGTGTCCTCCAGGTTTTCGAGAAAAAAATGAGTTGGCAGAAAACCGGAAAGTGCTTTGCTGTCTGTGCCAAGGTTGCATGCACTCGATGTAGCTGGACACGATCTGCAGCAGGAGGAGTTAATCCTGTGGAGACATTGAGGCATAGACCCCCGGCCAGGCGTCGGAGAAAAAAAAAAACGTGAAGGATTTCACATATTTCTTTCTTGAATTATCCTTTGATTTTTTTCCTCTGAATCGGTCTACTTTCAGCATAGGCACTGCCTTTAGATGGCGAAACCGTATGACTCGTTTGAGGCATATGTACCCCTGGGGTCCCAGCAAGTCCTCACCAAGGTGGTAGGGCCCAGAGAGCCATTTCACCACTTTGCAAACCTTGTTTATTAGTGTAGCCTGCCTTCCGTAGGATAAATATTCAGACAGTTTGTAATTCATTAATTGGGCTATCATGCAATCAAACTAATCAAGAGTTCTAGACTTTGATGGGTTGCTGTTGTGTATTTTCATTTTGATGTTCTCATGATTGCTAGACAACTGGCAACTGTGCCTAGGGTCTTGAAGTTCAATCACACCACATGTAGCCATTTACACGTATGCCTACTTGGCATATGTAACTCTTTAGGTATTTACAGCACCGCTGGTTACTATATGATCAAAATGTGAAAACTAATCATAAGTAGAAGTTTATTTTAGCTCAAGTTTGCTCTGTGTGGATGTATTGTTCTGTTCCAGTGATGTTCTGTGACTCAACCTCAGGAAAACTGAGAGTGCCCTAGAGACATTGGAGATGCACCAGTTCTTGACACAGGAGAACAAGAATGAAAATAAAGAGTGGCATGAGGGGATGAATCAAGTCCAGTGAAGCAGGCTTGATCACAGCCGCAAAAATATGGAGCGCTTCACGGATTTGCGTGTCATCCTTTCGCAGGGGCCATGCTAATCTTCTCTGTATCGATCCAATTTTAGTATATGTGCTGCCTTAGCAAGCACAAGCCTGCTGGCCTGCACAAGGCATATGTACACCTCGGGTTCCAGCGAGCTATCACCAAGGTGGTAGGGCCCAGCGAGCCATCTCGCCACTGCAAACCTTGCTGGACACAATGATTGATGCAACAGCTCAATAAGTTTAGGGATAGGGTATCTTAGAGCTTTAGGGTTCACATATGGCCAATTCCACCATGATGTATGAGAGCATCTACTGAAAGAATGGGGTGGGCAGACTTATCGATGGTACCAAAATACGAGCTCCTGTGTCCTCCAGGTTTTCGAGAAAAAAATGAGTTGGCAGAAAACCGGAAAGTGCTTTGCTGTCTGTGCCAAGGTTGCATGCACTCGATGTAGCTGGACACGATCTGCAGCAGGAGGAGTTAATCCTGTGGAGACATTGAGGCATAGACCCCCGGCCAGGCGTCGGAGAAAAAAAAAAACGTGAAGGATTTCACATATTTCTTTCTTGAATTATCCTTTGATTTTTTTCCTCTGAATCGGTCTACTTTCAGCATAGGCACTGCCTTTAGATGGCGAAACCGTATGACTCGTTTGAGGCATATGTACCCCTGGGGTCCCAGCAAGTCCTCACCAAGGTGGTAGGGCCCAGAGAGCCATTTCACCACTTTGCAAACCTTGTTTATTAGTGTAGCCTGCCTTCCGTAGGATAAATATTCAGACAGTTTGTAATTCATTAATTGGGCTATCATGCAATCAAACTAATCAAGAGTTCTAGACTTTGATGGGTTGCTGTTGTGTATTTTCATTTTGCTGTTCTCATGATTGCTAGACAACTGGCAACTGTGCCTAGGGTCTTGAAGTTCAATCACACCACATGTAGCCATGTACACGTATGCCTACTTGGCATATGTAACTCTTTAGGTATTTACAGCACCGCTGGTTACTATATGATCAAAATGTGAAAACTAATCATAAGTAGAAGTTTATTTTAGCTCAAGTTTGCTCTGTGTGGATGTATTGTTCTGTTCCAGTGATGTTCTGTGACTCAACCTCAGGAAAACTGAGAGTGCCCTAGAGACATTGGAGATGCACCAGTTCTTGACACAGGAGAACAAGAATGAAAATAAAGAGTGGCATGAGGGGATGAATCAAGTCCAGTGAAGCAGGCTTGATCACAGCCGCAAAAATATGGAGCGCTTCACGGATTTGCGTGTCATCCTTTCGCAGGGGCCATGCTAATCTTCTCTGTATCGATCCAATTTTAGTATATGTGCTGCCTTAGCAAGCACAAGCCTGCTGGCCTGCACAAGGCATATGTACACCTCGGGTTCCAGCGAGCTATCACCAAGGTGGTAGGGCCCAGCGAGCCATCTCGCCACTGCAAACCTTGCTGGACACAATGATTGATGCAACAGCTCAATAAGTTTAGGGATAGGGTATCTTAGAGCTTTAGGGTTCACATATGGCCAATTCCACCATGATGTATGAGAGCATCTACTGAAAGAATGGGGTGGGCAGACTTATCGATGGTACCAAAATACGAGCTCCTGTGTCCTCCAGGTTTTCGAGAAAAAAATGAGTTGGCAGAAAACCGGAAAGTGCTTTGCTGTCTGTGCCAAGGTTGCATGCACTCGATGTAGCTGGACACGATCTGCAGCAGGAGGAGTTAATCCTGTGGAGACATTGAGGCATAGACCCCCGGCCAGGCGTCGGAGAAAAAAAAAAACGTGAAGGATTTCACATATTTCTTTCTTGAATTATCCTTTGATTTTTTTCCTCTGAATCGGTCTACTTTCAGCATAGGCACTGCCTTTAGATGGCGAAACCGTATGACTCGTTTGAGGCATATGTACCCCTGGGGTCCCAGCAAGTCCTCACCAAGGTGGTAGGGCCCAGAGAGCCATTTCACCACTTTGCAAACCTTGTTTATTAGTGTAGCCTGCCTTCCGTAGGATAAATATTCAGACAGTTTGTAATTCATTAATTGGGCTATCATGCAATCAAACTAATCAAGAGTTCTAGACTTTGATGGGTTGCTGTTGTGTATTTTCATTTTGATGTTCTCATGATTGCTAGACAACTGGCAACTGTGCCTAGGGTCTTGAAGTTCAATCACACCACATGTAGCCATTTACACGTATGCCTACTTGGCATATGTAACTCTTTAGGTATTTACAGCACCGCTGGTTACTATATGATCAAAATGTGAAAACTAATCATAAGTAGAAGTTTATTTTAGCTCAAGTTTGCTCTGTGTGGATGTATTGTTCTGTTCCAGTGATGTTCTGTGACTCAACCTCAGGAAAACTGAGAGTGCCCTAGAGACATTGGAGATGCACCAGTTCTTGACACAGGAGAACAAGAATGAAAATAAAGAGTGGCATGAGGGGATGAATCAAGTCCAGTGAAGCAGGCTTGATCACAGCCGCAAAAATATGGAGCGCTTCACGGATTTGCGTGTCATCCTTTCGCAGGGGCCATGCTAATCTTCTCTGTATCGATCCAATTTTAGTATATGTGCTGCCTTAGCAAGCACAAGCCTGCTGGCCTGCACAAGGCATATGTACACCTCGGGTTCCAGCGAGCTATCACCAAGGTGGTAGGGCCCAGCGAGCCATCTCGCCACTGCAAACCTTGCTGGACACAATGATTGATGCAACAGCTCAATAAGTTTAGGGATAGGGTATCTTAGAGCTTTAGGGTTCACATATGGCCAATTCCACCATGATGTATGAGAGCATCTACTGAAAGAATGGGGTGGGCAGACTTATCGATGGTACCAAAATACGAGCTCCTGTGTCCTCCAGGTTTTCGAGAAAAAAATGAGTTGGCAGAAAACCGGAAAGTGCTTTGCTGTCTGTGCCAAGGTTGCATGCACTCGATGTAGCTGGACACGATCTGCAGCAGGAGGAGTTAATCCTGTGGAGACATTGAGGCATAGACCCCCGGCCAGGCGTCGGAGAAAAAAAAAAACGTGAAGGATTTCACATATTTCTTTCTTGAATTATCCTTTGATTTTTTTCCTCTGAATCGGTCTACTTTCAGCATAGGCACTGCCTTAAGATGGCGAAACCGCATGACTCGTTTGAGGCATATGTACCCCTGGGGTCCCAGCAAGTCCTCACCAAGGTGGTAGGGCCCAGAGAGCCATTTCACCACTTTGCAAACCTTGTTTATTAGTGTAGCCTGCCTTCCGTAGGATAAATATTCAGACAGTTTGTAATTCATTAATTGGGCTATCATGCAATCAAACTAATCAAGAGTTCTAGACTTTGATGGGTTGCTGTTGTGTATTTTCATTTTGCTGTTCTCATGATTGCTAGACAACTGGCAACTGTGCCTAGGGTCTTGAAGTTCAATCACACCACATGTAGCCATTTACACGTATGCCTACTTGGCATATGTAACTCTTTAGGTATTTACAGCACCGCTGGTTACTATATGATCAAAATGTGAAAACTAATCATAAGTAGAAGTTTATTTTAGCTCAAGTTTGCTCTGTGTGGATGTATTGTTCTGTTCCAGTGATGTTCTGTGACTCAACCTCAGGAAAACTGAGAGTGCCCTAGAGACATTGGAGATGCACCAGTTCTTGACACAGGAGAACAAGAATGAAAATAAAGAGTGGCATGAGGGGATGAATCAAGTCCAGTGAAGCAGGCTTGATCACAGCCGCAAAAATATGGAGCGCTTCACGGATTTGCGTGTCATCCTTTCGCAGGGGCCATGCTAATTTTCTCTGTATCGATCCAATTTTAGTATATGTGCTGCCTTAGCAAGCACAAGCCTGCTGGCCTGCACAAGGCATATGTACACCTCGGGTTCCAGCGAGCTATCACCAAGGTGGTAGGGCCCAGCGAGCCATCTCGCCACTGCAAACCTTGCTGGACACAATGATTGATGCAACAGCTCAATAAGTTTAGGGATAGGGTATCTTAGAGCTTTAGGGTTCACATATGGCCAATTCCACCATGATGTATGAGAGCATCTACTGAAAGAATGGGGTGGGCAGACTTATCGATGGTACCAAAATACGAGCTCCTGTGTCCTCCAGGTTTTCGAGAAAAAAATGAGTTGGCAGAAAACCGGAAAGTGCTTTGCTGTCTGTGCCAAGGTTGCATGCACTCGATGTAGCTGGACACGATCTGCAGCAGGAGGAGTTAATCCTGTGGAGACATTGAGGCATAGACCCCCGGCCAGGCGTCGGAGAAAAAAAAAAACGTGAAGGATTTCACATATTTCTTTCTTGAATTATCCTTTGATTTTTTTCCTCTGAATCGGTCTACTTTCAGCATAGGCACTGCCTTTAGATGGCGAAACCGTATGACTCGTTTGAGGCATATGTACCCCTGTGGTCCCAGCAAGTCCTCACCAAGGTGGTAGGGCCCAGAGAGCCATTTCACCACTTTGCAAACCTTGTTTATTAGTGTAGCCTGCCTTCCGTAGGATAAATATTCAGACAGTTTGTAATTCATTAATTGGGCTATCATGCAATCAAACTAATCAGGAGTTCTAGACTTTGATGGGTTGCTGTTGTGTATTTTCATTTTGCTGTTCTCATGATTGCTAGACAACTGGCAACTGTGCCTAGGGTCTTGAAGTTCAATCACACCACATGTAGCCATTTACACGTATGCCTACTTGGCATATGTAACTCTTTAGGTATTTACAGCACCGCTGGTTACTATATGATCAAAATGTGAAAACTAATCATAAGTAGAAGTTTATTTTAGCTCAAGTTTGCTCTGTGTGGATGTATTGTTCTGTTCCAGTGATGTTCTGTGACTCAACCTCAGGAAAACTGAGAGTGCCCTAGAGACATTGGAGATGCACCAGTTCTTGACACAGGAGAACAAGAATGAAAATAAAGAGTGGCATGAGGGGATGAATCAAGTCCAGTGAAGCAGGCTTGATCACAGCCGCAAACATATGGAGCGCTTCACGGATTTGCGTGTCATCCTTTCGCAGGGGCCATGCTAATCTTCTCTGTATCGATCCAATTTTAGTATATGTGCTGCCTTAGCAAGCACAAGCCTGCTGGCCTGCACAAGGCATATGTACACCTCGGGTTCCAGCAAGCTATCACCAAGGTGGTAGGGCCCAGCGAGCCATCTCGCCACTGCAAACCTTGCTGGACACAATGATTGATGCAACAGCTCAATAAGTTTAGGGATAGGGTATCTTAGAGCTTTAGGGTTCACATATGGCCAATTCCACCATGATGTATGAGAGCATCTACTGAAAGAATGGGGTGGGCAGACTTATCGATGGTACCAAAATACGAGCTCCTGTGTCCTCCAGGTTTTCGAGAAAAAAATGAGTTGGCAGAAAACCGGAAAGTGCTTTGCTGTCTGTGCCAAGGTTGCATGCACTCGATGTAGCTGGACACGATCTGCAGCAGGAGGATTTAATCCTGTGGAGACATTGAGGCATAGACCCCCGGCCAGGCGTCAGAGAAAAAAAAACAGAAAAAAAAAAACAGGAAGGATTTCGCATATTTCTATCTTGAATTATCCTTTGATTTTTTTCCTCTGAACCGGTCTACTTTCAGCATAGGCACTGCCTTAAGATGGCTAAACCTTATGACTCGTTTGAGGCATATGTACCCCTGGGGTCCCAGCAAGTCCTCACCAAGGTGGTAGGGCCCAGAGAGCCATTTCACCACTTTGCAAACCTTGTTTATTAGTGTAGCCTGCCTTCCGTAGGATAAATATTCAGACAGTTTGTAATTCATTAATTGGGCTATCATGCAATCAAACTAATCAAGAGTTCTAGACTTTGATGGGTTGCTGTTGTGTATTTTCATTTTGCTGTTCTCATGATTGCTAGACAACTGGCAACTGTGCCTAGGGTCTTGAAGTTCAATCACACCACATGTAGCCATTTACACGTATGCCTACTTGGCATATGTAACTCTTTAGGTATTTACAGCACCGCTATAATATGATCAAAATGTGAAAACTAATCATAAGTAGAAGTTTATTTTAGCTCAAGTTTGCTCTGTGTGGATGTATGGTTCTGTTCCAGTGATGTTCTGTGACTCAACCTCAGGAAAACTGAGAGTGCCCTAGAGACATTGGAGATGCACCAGTTCTTGACACAGGAGAACAAGAATGAAAATAAAGAGTGGCATGAGGGGATGAATCAAGTCCAGTGAAGCAGGCTTGATCACAGCCGCAAAAATATGGAGCGCTTCACGGATTTGCGTGTCATCCCATATGTACCCCTGGGGTCCCAGCGAGCTATCACCAAGGTGGTAGGACCCAGCGATCCCTTGATCAAAGCACAAGCACAGCGAGTTATGCAATACTCGTTCCCTCATCTCAGGGAACCGAGGTTAGGTTAGTAACCAACACGTTCCCTTTCGAGAGGTCTCTATTGCATAAGTAGTTTACACTATTTACTGGGGCATTGGATGATATGTAATATAGGAACTATTTTAAACCAAGGGTACCATTTATACAGTACAGATTATTGTGACTTTACTGGGGTGTTAGGACCCATTAAGGCCACAGGTTGATCAGACCTGCTGGCCTCTCTAACACCTCTTCCAGCAGCTACCAGTCTCCAAGAAGGTCCCAGCCAAATAAAGACCAGAATAAATCTTACTTCGATTTAATGAGAATGTATGTGGAAACTTTAGGTTGACCACTGCCGGCTAGTACTGCTTTCTATGCAAGAGTTAAGAGACCAACTAATGGAAACAATAATCACCATTATGGTGATTTCCAATTAAACAGATTAGAGTTAAACCCCTATTCATTTTCAGAAACAACTTCTGTAGACATCTGACAGAAATTAATTCTGGTTAGTAAAATCAGTCTAATTAGTTAAATCAGCTGGCTGAGTTCATTGGTGGAATAAACATATGGCAGGACTTCTACTTTCTGACCCCTCCCACATAGCAACATTTTGATGTCCCAGATCCGGCCCACATCTGGCACACGTGGAAAGATGATTTGGCCCACATGCAGCATGGAATGACGGCCCTTGGGTGGCTCAATCCTGTTTGCCAAATCTGGGCCACAAGCAGGCTATATCAATGCCACATGTCAGCAAAGAAATAAACCAGAACTGGACCTCATCTGAGGCACAAAATGTGTGTATATTAAATATTAAGTCATCTCAGCCTTAATAAGCCTGTTAACAAGCAGAATCACTGAAGGAAAGAAGATAACAGAAAAAGAGACAAGCGTAAACACAAGAACTACAACTGACTTCAGCCACAGTCTTAGATGAAATCAACTGAAGATAAAAGACGACAATAAATCTCTCAAGATTTCATCAGAAGAGGATTAAACAACTCCACAAAAAGCATTACCACCTTCACTTATTCTTTATTTCTGTCAGATGTCCACAGAAGTTGTTACTGAGAATTAACAGGGGTTTAACTTTCTGTTTCATTTGAAATCACCATAATGGTGATTATTGTTTCCATTAGTTGGTCTTTTTAACTCTTGCAAAGAAAGCAGTACCAGCCAGCAGTGATCAACCTAAAGCTTCCACATGCACTCCCATTGAAGCTAAGTAGGTTTGAGCCTGGTCTTTATCTGGATGGGAGACTTCCTGGGAGACTGGGTAGCTGCTGGAAGAGATGTTAGAGAGGCCAGCAGGTCTGATCAACCTGTGGCCTTAGTGGGTCCTAACGCCCCAGTACAGTCACAATAAGCTTTACTGTATAAAGGGTACTCCTGGTGTAAAATAGTCCCTATATCACATAACATCCAACACCCCAGTACAGTCGTCATAAACTGTACTGAATAAAGGGTGTAACCCTGGTGCAGAAATAATCCCTAACATTATTATTATTATTTTGGCTGGTGTGACTGTGTGTTTGTATGGTATGGCCAGAGGTGGGAAATCCAGGGGTCAAAGAGTAAAAGTCCTGCCATTTGTTTATTCCACCCATGAACTCAGCCATCTGATTTCACTAATTAGTTCTATCTCCTGGCTGAATTAGCAAATCCAGGTGATTGGAACAAAATACTGAGGAGGACTTTTACTTTCTGAACCTGGACTTTACACCTCTGCATAGCAGTGCCACATGTCAGCCAAGAGCAAAGAAATAAACCAGAACTGGACCTTATCTGTAAATCTGTGTATATTAAATATGGAGTAATTTCAGCCACAGCCTCAGATGAAAACAACTGAAGAGAAAAGAAGACATTGAATCTGTGAAGATCTCAGCAGAGGAGGATTAAACAACTCCACAAACATCATTACCAGCTTCACTTATTACTAACCAGACTGACTTTAAATAAATAAAAAATAAATATGCACTTGCTTTGCAATTCATCCATTGGGTTATTATGGAATCAACCTAATCAAGAGTTCTAGACTTTGACAGGTTCTTCTTATTTGCTATCATGTTGCTGTTCTCATGATTGCTGTATGAGATTTCTATAGACAACTATGCCTAGGGTCTTGAAGTTCTATCACACCACATGTAGCCACTTACATGTATGCTTACTTTGCATATGTAACTCTTTAGGTTTTTACAACACCATTGTTCATTATATGATAAAAGTGTGAAAATGAATCGTAAGAAGAAGTTTATATTAGTTCAAGTTTGCTCTGTTTGGATGTATTGTTCGGTTCTAGTGATGTTCTGTGACTAAACCTTAAAGGGAAAATATATCACCTATGGGGTCAAAGCCTGTTGCCCAATGAAATCTGCTGAAGCTTTTGCAAGAGGCATATATACCCCTTGGGTCCCAGCAAGTTTTCACCAAGGTGGTAGGATCCAGTGATCCATTTCACCCCTTTGCATACCTTGTTTATTCGTGTAGCCTGCCCTCCAGATAATCAATATGCACTTGCTTTGCAATTAACCCATTGGGTTATTATGAAATCAAACTAATAAAGAGTTCTAGCCTTTTACGGGTTATTATTTGTATTCATGTTGCTGTTCTCATGATTGCTGTGTGAGGTTTTTATAGACAACTATGCCTAGGGTCTTGAAGTTCTATTGCACCACATGTAGCCACTTATATGTTTTCTTACTTGGCATATGTAACTCTTTAGGTATTTACAACACCACTGGTCACTATAAGATAAAATGTGAAAATTAATCGTGAGAAGAAGTTTATATTAGTTCAAGTTTGCTCTGTGTGGATGTATTATTCTGTTCCAGTGATGTTCTGTGACTAAACTTCGAAGAGAAAAGATATCTCCTATGGGGTCACAGCCTGTTCCCCAATGGTCTCTGTTGAAGCTTTTGCTGGAGGCATATATACCCCTCGGGTCCCAGCAACTTTTCACCAAGGTGGAAGGACCCAGCGATCCATTGCGCCACTTTGCATACCTTGTTTATTCGTGTAGCCTGCCCTCCAGATAATAAATATGCACTTGCTTTGTGTTTTGTTAACGCCATCAGCGTTTATCACAGGTTCACGTTTAAAGTCTGTGTAGAGAGAATGGTGTCATCTTAGCGGCCACTAATTTAATAACAAATTATCGTTGCGACAGAAGCGAATCAATCAAAAATAACTTTAGCTGGAAAATAACTTTATTAAAGAACCGCTATAAAGCCAAAACAATCTCTGTTACCTTAAATTATACGCTTATCTCTGTAAAGCTGCTTTGAAACAATCTACATTGTTAAAAGCGCTATATAAATGAAGATGACTTGACTTGACTTTGCAATTCATCCATTGGGTTATTATGGAATCAAACTATTAGACTTTGACAGGTTCTTCTTATTTGCTTTCATGTTGCTATTCTCATGATTGCTGCATGAGATTTTTATAGACAACTATACCTAGGGTCTTGAAGTTCTATCACACCACATGTAGCCACTTATATGTTTTCTTACTTGGCATATGTAACTCTTTAGGTATTTACAACACCACTGGTCACAATATGATAAAAGTGTGAAAATGAATCGTAAGAAGAAGTTTATATTAGTTCAAGTTTGCTCTGTGTAGATGTATTGTTCTGTTCCAGTGATGTTCTATGACAAAACCTTGAAGGGAAAATATATCACCTATGTAGCCTGGGTGCCAGCCCGAACCCCGCCCACAACATTTTTTGGTCGGGAAGTTCGGTCTGGACTCGATCCGTAGAGGAGTAATTATGCTCGGCTCCCAAAAGGCCGAGCCAATCAAATTGCCAGGGCGGGCTTTAATCGATGATGGACAGATGATCTGCGGTTACGTAATCAGCCACGTCACCGAAGAGCACTTGATTTGAATTAGTTTACAACAAAGACGACTGCAGCTGGAGAATTGAGGTTTCACGAGTTCACACTTACAAATAAGTCAGATAGAATAAATGCGTATATGAGATTTCACGAGTTCACAAAACTGTCAAGGAGTGTTAGGTAAGTTTACAGAGTGAATATGCTTCCTCATGCTGATATAGGGTAACGTTAGACATGGTATTGTTTGATGACAAGTTGATATTGGATTGATTATTTGTACGTGCTCCTCCCGAACTTTGTTTATGAAACATCATGTGTAGATTCCGCCATCGCGTCTGTTATAGAAGATAATCCACAGCGCATTCATTTTAAAAGAGGAACAGAGAGCCGTGACATTCTGTTGGTTGAAACTATGAATGAAGAACATGCGTCATTTACTCCGTTGCTCTGATTGGTTGTAGGTCTATCCAATTGAGTGCAGAGTTTTTTTTTTCCTGGTTCGGTTGAGACACGCCCCATAATCAAATCTCTATGGAACAGTATAAGACTCACATTCTGACTAGAATATGAGTATGACGAAGTCAGGCTATCACCTATGGGGTCAAAGCCTGTTCCCCCAATGGTATCTGCTGGAGCCTTTGCTGGAGGCATATATACCCCTCTGGTCCCAGCAAGTTTTCACCAAGGTGGTAAGACCCATCGATTCATTGCGCCACTTTGCATACCTTGTTTATTCGTGTAGCTTGCCCTCCAGATAATGAATATGCACTTGCTTTGCAATTCATCCATTTTGGTTATTATGCAACCAAACAAATCAAGAGTTCTAGACTTTGACGGGTTGTTCTTATTTGCTTTCATGTTGCTGTTCTCATGATTGCTGTATGAGATTTTTATAGACAACTATGCCTAGGGTCTTGAAGTTCTATCACACCACATGTAGCCACTTACATGTATGCTTACTTGGCATATGTAACTCTTTAGTTATTTACAACACCACTGGTCACTATATGATAAAAAAGTGAAAATTAATCATAAGTAGAAGTTCATATTAGTTCAAGTTTGCTCGGTGTGGATGTACTGTTCTGTTCCAGTGGATAGACCTACAACCAATCAGAGCAACGGAGTAAATGACGTATGTTCTTCATTCATATTTCCGATCGACAAATGCCTTGACCGTGGTTCTCTGTTCCTCTTTTAAAATTAATGCGCTGTCGATATCTTCTATAACAGACGCGATGGCAGAATCTACACATGATGTTTCATAAACAAAGTTCGGGAGGAGCACGTTCAAATAATCAATCCAATCAACTTGTCATCAAACAATTACCATGTCTACCCTATCAGCATGAGAGGAAGCATATATTTATTCACTCTGTCAACTCACCTAACATTCCTTGACAGTTTTCAGCATCCCTCCACTCACTCTTGGCTTGTTCTTCCACAGCCTGGAATCAGAGATGGGGACTCGAGTTTGAGACTCGGACTCGAGTGCGACTTAAGTCGCACACACAGTGACTTCAGACTCGACTTGAGACTCGTCCTCGAAAGACTTCAGACGCGACTCGGACTCGAGCTGCGGGACTCGTGAACAATGTTTATTTTTAGGAAACGTCTGATGAGCTCGCTGTTATTCCCCTCCCTCCGTTACCTATAACCTGCCTACGTAACACGTGAAGTAGGCTACTATCAGGGTTCGAAATGAGGGGGGTCTGGGGGGGTCCCGGACCCTCCATAACCCACTAAGCAAAATGATGTCCGAAAGACGTCTTTTCAACGTCTTTGTCACAAAAATCGGACGTTGAAAAGACGTCCACTGAGGGTCTAGAATGAAAGTTGATATGACGTCTTTTTTCGACGTGTTCTGCACGTCCGATATAGACGTTCATCGAACCTTCGTACAAGGTTAAACACTAGTTCATATGTGGGCATTGTGGACATATTTCAACATCATTTATTGTCTCATTTAGACATTATTACTTTGACTATTGCTGTCAGATGATCTTAGTGAGAATTAACAGAGGTTTAGATGTTGATATTTATTTCATTTGAAGTGTCACCATTGTGGTGATCAGTGATTGCTTTAGTTGGGCTCTTGGTCCCCTTTCTTTATACTTTAATTTTCCTTTGACTGCTGTAACAGTGTGTTTGTGTATCACAATTGTTGTGGCAGAGGATGTCTATAAAAAGTTTGAGTGTTATCAGCTCAATGTTGATGATGACATAATCATCACAAAATGGGCATCTAATATTGTTTAAAGTTTTGTGTTTATATTTGGGATTAATAACCACCAACCTTGTGGAACTGCAATATTGGTGCCAAAAGCATTAAAATTATCACTTATTTGAAGGTGGATAAAAATCATGTGCACATGATGTTTTGAGCAAATGTATCAAATAGTCACACACAGACATCAAGATTTTGGATATGAATCACAACAACGGTGACAAAAAAAAAAAAAAAAAAAAAGCTTCATCCTGCAATGCATGATGGGTAGCTTTCATAGTACAAAACTCATTCTTGATTCTCAAGCTTTTTTGTTTTGATTGTCACCGTTGTTGTGATTCATATCCAAAATCTTGATGTCTGTGTGTGACTATATAATACTCTTGCTCAAAACATGTGCACATGATTTTTATCCACCAAATAAGTTATAATTTTAATGCTTTTGGCACCAATATTGCAGTTCCACAAGGATGGTGGTTATTAATCCCAAATATAAATACAAAACTTTAAACAATATTAGATGCCCATTTTGTGATGATTATGTCGTCATCAACATTGAGCTGATAACACTCAAACTTTTTCTAGGCTTTCTCTGCCACAACAATTGTGTTACACAAACACACTGTTACAGCAGTCAAAGGAAAATTAAAGTATAAAGAAAGGGGACCAAGAGCCCAACTAAAGCAAACATTGATCACCACAATGGTGACACTTCAAATTAAACAAATATCAACATCTAAACCTCTGTTTATTCTCACTAAGATCATCTGACAGCAATAGTCAAAGTAATAATGTCTAAATAAGACAATAAATGATGTTGAAATATGTCCACAATGCCCACATATGAACTAGTGTTTAACCTTGTACGAAGGTTCGATGAATGTCTATATCGGACGTGCAGAACACGTCGAAAAAAGACGTCATATCAACTTTCATTCTAGACCCTCAGTGGACGTCTTTTCAACGTCCGATTTTTGTGACAAAGACGTTGAAAAGACGTCTTTCGGACATCATTTTGCTTAGTGGGAAGTCATTAGGGATCCCCCATAAGAATTTATTTTTGGATTTTGGGGGGTCCCCAACAAATATATTTTAACATTAAAAATGATTGTTAAAATTATAGGTCTTTAGTGACGTTTTATATTTATAACAGTAATTAATTTATTTCCTAGCGCGAGGCAGCAATAAGGGCAGCTATATTAGCCGAGTGAGTTCCTACAGCGTCACAGATTGTTGTTGCATGTGGTGCTCCCGCAGACACGCACTGTAGCTGAACGCGGCAAAACGAAACCTCACAAAGAGTGAAATCCTGAATGAAAATCCTGTAAGTGCTTCGATTATATTTATATCTCCATAATTGCTTATAGTAAAATATTAGGAGTTCGAGTTCCTATCAAAAGTTGCATTAACTAGATACCCAGTGTAATGATTAGAAGAGTACGTTTGTCAACGTTTCTTGCTATCTGTAACGTTGTGTATGAAGCCAAATGATCTGCCAGCTAACAGCAGACTATGGAAGCTTGTTTCCGCCACAGAGTGAAAAATAAAAATTGCGACTTTTTAATCTCACAATTCTTTTTTTCTCACAATTGCGAGTTTACATCTCACAATTCTGACTTTTTATCTCAGAATTACGTGATATAAAGTCGCAATTGCAGGTTATAAAGTCAGAATTGCGTGATATAAAGTTGCAATTGTGTGTTATTAAGTCAAAATTGCGTGATATAAAGTCGCAATTGCGTGTTATAAAGTCAGAATTATGAGATATAAACTCGCAATTGCGAGAAATATACTTGAAATTCTGACTTTTTTTCCTCAGAATTGCATGTTTATCTCTCGCAATTCTGACTTTATAATACGCAATTGGGAGATGTAAAGTCAGAATTGCATGATATAAAGTCGCAATTGTGAGATAAACTATTCTGAGGTAAAATATCTCACAAAATATCTATATTCTGAGTTTATATCTCACAATTGTTAGTTTATATCTCACAATTCTGAGAAAAGATGTCAGAATTGCGAGATATAAACTCGCAATTATGTGTTATAAAGTCAGAATTGCATGATATAGCCTAAAGTCGCAATTGCGAGAAAAAAAGTCAGAATTCAAGACGCAATTGCGACTTTATTTCACGCAATTCTGACTTTATATCTCGCAATTCTGAGAAATAAAGTCAGAATTGCGAGATGTAAACTTGCAATTGTGAGATAAAAAGTCGCAATTTTCTTTTAAAATGTTTTATTCTGTGGCGGAAACAAGCTTCCATAGCAGACCTAGCAGCTAGACTAGTTATTCAAAGCTAGCTTAACAACCTATACTTGTACAGTCAGTGATTACGAAAGATAACCAGGTCTGTGAGTTGATTACAGTTTTTTACAATCGCTATGACAGATTTTTCAATACATTTAACAAGTTTCCTAAACTCTTAACGCACCAACACACCTAAAACACACAATTGGCAAAACGGTTAATTTCATGCTCAAAATCACACATTATAAACTAAACTGCAAAACTAATTTTCAATATACAATAATACACTAACACAATACACCATGTCTACCAAAACATTAACACATGTTCTCTTCCACCAGGAACATTTAGTCAATCATAGCACAATGTCATAAAAAACACTAACATCAGATGGAATTACAGAAACTGCATTATTTTATATGTGTCAGGTCTGCCCTTATACAACAGACATATTATTCTATAGATATATTATATTATATCTATTACAGTATATATATAGATATTGTATTGATCATAGATTTATGTTTTGCACTGCAGTTTCTTTTGAAGTCTCTCTACATTTTTGTTTTGTTTGTAATGTAAATGCATTTTGTTGTTGTTTTTTTTGCAGCAGAAATTCAATACAACAAAATAAATTACCCTTCTTAGCTTTATAGAATGTATGGTTTATGAAAAAAAGATGACAGAGCTGTCATTGCTGCAGTAACGGCTTTATTTGCAACAGGACATTTCTGCAAGATAACAAAAATATGCAATATAGCTTTTACAGTATTACTGTATGTGAAAATACAAAATATACAAACAGAAAAGGCCATCTTCTAATCTGCCCAGTCTTCTGCATTTGTCCACATGTTCTCATCCACATCACACCTGATATCTTCCCTGGCAAGGCATCTTGGGAAGAATCTTTTACAGTAACATGCCTTATCCACCCCTGGCAATGTTCAGCTGTGATGTCTTGGTATGCAGCATCTTTTGCATACAGGAGGGACATTTGGTCCTGTGGACTATGGTCAAAAACCTTTCATCTCCAGGCTGAGAAAACTCCTCAATGGGGTTGAGGAAAGGGAAGTAAGGGGCAAGGGAAATGGACATCATCCTCTGATGGGCGTCAAACCAGGCTGTGACTATAGACAGGAATGGTGGAATGCCACATTGTCCCATATTTGCATAACTTCAATCAGCTGTTTCTCAGTAAGAATAGAATAAAATACAGGGGATATATTTGTGTTTCAATTCACAATATAAGCAGCTGTTTACCTTGACTTTAGCCTGTAAGGTTAGGTTTAGAACATGGTGTTATCTGTTCTGACATAGGCCTACAGTGTTAAAGCATTGGTAAATTTGGCAGTAAAAATCCATTGTTTTGGTCTCGTTTGAGCTTGTGTGTAAAAGAAGTTCAAGCATTTTAAATTTGTGTTAATTGTATGCATTTTGTGTTAAAGCAACAAGAAATGTGTTAATAGTATAGCTTACACAGGCGGATGTAGTGCTAACTGTGTTAAGAGTTTTGGAAAATTGTTAAATGTATTGAAAAATCTGTCATAGCAATCGTAAAAAACTGTAACAGCTGTAAGCTCTGGAATTCGTTACCATCTGATATTAAGACCGTATCTGACTTAAAAAAGTTCACTTCCAGGCTTAAGTTAAATATTGTCATTTTTCTGTGTGTGTGTGTGTTTGAAGAAATGTGAATGTTTTATACTTGGATCTTTTTTATAATGTACTTAGAAAAGCCAAAACCAGGGACAGGAGTTGAACATTAGCATTAGTTATAAACTCTATTTACTGCGCATCAGTTGCAGGATTTGTATTGTAACTATGTTTACTGCATTGTCCCTGTTAAATAAATAAACAAACAAATAAAACCAATCACATTTGAACTAGAAACCCGATACAATGGTGTGAAAAACAAACAAAAACAAAATGAAATGAAATAGTGATAGAAGAGGATGTGGTGCTGGTCTTCAAGAGTCACTCTCAATCTGTCTGTCTATAAAGCCTATAAAAAAACAGTCTTCATGTATTTCACAACACTTCAGCTTGTGATTCTTATTAAGAGGGGGTCATTTTTAGGATTCTTTACCTAACCCAAGTCTCTGAGACCCTGACAGCTTGCACTTCTGGAGACTCCAGGTAGGTTGGAGTTCTGGAAAATGGTGGCGCTGGAGACTAAAGGGTTCCTGATGGTTTCACACTTAATTCTTCACTTTAATTCTTAATTCTTTTGCAGTTAACATGTGTCTTTTCTTCTCCACCTGTTTTTGTCTGACCCTGCTGACCCAATGAGCATTTCACTGTCCAATGGTCATGCCTTAACTGCAATTTCTAGTATTGCATTAGTATTGCATTCTTCTCATGGGGATTTAATCATTTTTGACTTTTCAGTCTTTGTTAAATCTCTTTTTTTGGCTTATTTTATCTGTAAAAGAAAACTTGGCTAATAATTCTGCACACCTGAAAATAAGGCGTTTATCATTTCCAGCCTTCATGAACAATTATATATATATCGCTTATAAATGATTAAATACAAAATTAATAGTAGTTATTATGATCAATGTGGTTTGGAATTGGTAAAATGTTCCTGGGAATAAAATATGATCAGAAAATCAACGTGCCTAATAATTCTGCACGCACTGTATGGCTTAATCCCTGTCCGGGAAACCGCTCCTAAATCTCTCAAGATCTCAGCATCTTCACTTATTGCAATCCAGACTTTATTTCTTTCATACTAACATTCTTATTGAGAATTAACAGAGGTTTAGAAGTTGAAGTTTTATTGAAAATAATAGAGTGTGATGTCACCATTTTGCTGATCAGTGTTTGCTTTAGTTGGGCTCTTCAGTTTTTAACATTAGTTTTTCTCCAGCTGCTTTAACAGTGTGTCTCTGATACATATTTGTTATGGTAGAAATCCAAGAGTTTCTCCGATTAGATGATATTGTTCCCTTTTTAGTGATGATAGACATCATGTAGTGGCCTGATTTATTTTACCATCTGAAGTCTAATATCTGATTAAGTCGTTAAATATAAGTTGTTAATTTTGCATGCCAATACTGCTACAGAAGATCCTGCTGTGCTGTGACTCTCTGAAAGATTTTATGAAGCCATTATACAGAAAATGTTTTGGCATGCTTATATAGACTCACACAGCCATCAAGAATCAGCGTATGAATCGCAACAATGGTGACAATGAAAAAAATTCAGATCAACTCTGAACTTGTCACAAAAAAAGCTTTGTTGATTGAGATTGATATGTTGATTCTTGATGTCTCTATACTCGATATAGTAAAAAATAAATAAAAAAACAGCTCAAAACATTTTCTGTATACTATATATAACCTATATATTTTAATTACAGAATATCAGATTGTCATAATACTGATGCCACAATATCACAAGAGTCATGTGAAAAATTGTGACATTAATCATAATCTATATATAAAATTAAACTCTCTCTCTATAAATTGAGAGAGATGACTATAACATCACCAATAAGTGACCAACATCATCATCTGATTATATTTTGTCCTGCATTTATTGCCATAACAAAACTAGTGTTAAAATGAAAGAGTCAAGAGCCCAACTAAAGCAAACACTGATCTCCATCATGGTGACATCAAATGTCTGTTAAAGTTTTTTGCACTTTATTTAAATTAGCATATTTTACTTGAATTTTATGGTTTTTGTTTGGCAACCATACACTCTAAAAAGAGATGTGTTAAAAAACAACACACAAGATGTGTTGATGGTATTTTGACACATGTTGTGTAGATTTTTAACACACAATGTGTGTTAAAATGTAACTCTGGATAGAATAGCACTGGGTGGAGGAGAGTTTGTGTTTATGAAAAAAATTATAGGTATATTTTATATGGCATCCCATAAAATGCTCTAAAATAAATAAAGCAATAAATTCAAATAAATAAATTAAATCTTAATTCATGAACATTTAAAGATTAACAGGTGTTTTTTGGCAGCCAATCACATCATGCCTCTTTTTCAATGTCTCTTTCAAATGCTGCTTTCACTTGTTATTAATAACCAGATTAACTTTATTTCTGTCAGACTCTACAGAAGCTCTTATTGAGAATTAACAGGTTTTGGTGTTGAAGATTCATTGAACGTTTCATTTAAAGTCACCAGAATCATGATTAGTGTCAGCTTTATTTGAGCTCTTGACTCTTTAATATTAGTTTTCTCTGATTGCTGTAAATGTGTATTTAATTTGCACATTTGAAACAGCAGAAATAATCATGAGAAAAATATTCCCGGATGATAATTTTATCATCATGAACATGTAGACATGTAACATTCAGCAAGAGCTCAGAAAAAGTTTAATATTTGAAAGGTGAGTGTAACACATAAAAGATTAGCATAATGCAATTAGCTTAAAATTAATTAATAAATACACAGTTCGTACAGAATCTTACAGTCTAAGGTATCAAACAGACATCAAGTATCAGTGTATGAATCTCAACAATGGTGACAAACAAAAAGCTTCATGCCGCAATGCATGCTGGGTACCACCATAGTGCAAATCTCATCCATGACTCCCAGCATGCATTGCGGCATGAAGCTTTTTGTTTGTCACCATTGTTGAGATTCATGCGCTGATTCTTGATGTCTGTGTTTGACTAGTTTCTGCTGCAGATTAAAATTTTCAGAAAACATTTATTTTATTATTCTGCACTGCTGGACAGCATAATGTAGTTTCACAAGATTGGTATACCTAATAGCACATAAATAAACTAAATGCACACCATCCATTTACTCATAAACCTGATCAGATCTGCACTTGCTGATTACAACATCATCAAGAAACATCTGATCATATTTTCACTCGCCATAACAAATGTATTTTATTTAAACACAGTTAAAGCAGCCAGAGAAATATTAAAATAAGAGTAAAGGGTCAAGAGCTCAAATAAAGGAGCCATTAATCACGATTCTGGTGACTTAAATAAAACATTCAGTGAAACATCAACATCTAAACCTCTGTTAATTCTCAATAAGAGCTTGTCTATGTAGATTCATGATGTCTAAAACATTAATGTTCAAACAAACTCTTTATTAAACATCACTGGACTCCATAAACACAAGTTAACAATACGTTTCAGTGTTCATCCAAACACTCAGTTGTAAAAACACAGGAAGTAACTGGCAAATACACACCAACTACAGTCACATGCGTGACACATATCTGACAGAAGTTGTGCAACTATAACACATTAGTGTGTAAAAGGTTTCAACACACTTCTGTGTAAGAGGAATAACACATTAGTTGTGTTAAAGGTAAAACAAAATGTGTAGTCCTTATAAACACAGAGATGTGTTAAGAATCGACACAGGTTGTGTGTTAAATTTGACACAACATGTGTTGTCCCTGAGCACACACACTACATGTGTTAAAATCTACACAACATGTGTTGTCCCTGAGCACACACACTACATGTGTTAAAATCTACACAACATGTGTTAAAATCTACACAACATGTGTTAAAATCTACACAACATGTGTTGTCCCTGAGCACACACACTACATGTGTTAAAATCTACACAACATGTGTTGTCCCTGAGCACACACACTACATGTGTTAAAATCTACACAACATGTGTTGTCCCTGAGCACACACACTACATGTGTTAAAATCTACACAACATGTGTTAAAATCTACACAACATGTGTTAAAATCTACACAACATGTGTTGTCCCTGAGCACACACACATGTGTTAAAATCTACACAACATGTGTTGTCCCTGAGCACACACACTACATGTGTTAAAATCTACACAACATGTGTTGTCCCTGAGCACACACACTACATGTGTTAAAATCTACACAACATGTGTTGTCCTTGAGCACACACACTACATGTGTTAAAATCTACACAACATGTGTTGTCCCTGAGCACACACACTACATGTGTTAAAATCTACACAACATGTGTTGTCCCTGAGCACACACACTACATGTGTTAAAATCTACACAACATGTGTTGTCCCTGAGCACACACACTACATGTGTTAAAATCTACACAACATGTGTTAAAATCTACACAACATGTGTTAAAATCTACACAACATGTGTTGTCCCTGAGCACACACACATGTGTTAAAATCTACACAACATGTGTTGTCCCTGAGCACACACACTACATGTGTTAAAATCTACACAACATGTGTTGTCCCTGAGCACACACACTACATGTGTTAAAATCTACACAACATGTGTTGTCCCTGAGCACACACACTACATGTGTTAAAATCTACACAACATGTGTTGTCCTTGAGCACACACACTACATGTGTTAAAATCTACACAACATGTGTTGTCCATGAGCACACACACTACATGTGTTAAAATCTACACAACATGTGTTGTCCATGAGCACACACACTACATGTGTTAAAATATACACAACGTGTCATTTTTAACATATCTTTTTACAGGTTGTGTTGTTTTCAACTCATCATTTTATAAGAGTGTGCCGACACTCACCATCACTGTGAATGGTATGCAGTGTTTGCTATGTTCTCAAACAAACATGCCAGTGTAAATGCAAGTTATTTGTATACAATATTGTGTCAGTTGCTTCATTTTAATTAAATTCAAAGTGCAAGCTCTGTTAACTGTTATCTCTTCATGAACTTTTGTCAAAAGCAGCATTATCAATCAGGGGTTGAAGTGTGGATAACTGAATAATGTCCCGTACAGTGAGTCCAGTCATTGAGCTTGAAACATTGTGTTGTACTTGTGTTGCACATGCATTCTGCATTCTGTACTCGAGTATTGATTAAACGGTTAATATTGTTGCATCTGGCCCTTTCGCTTTATTTTTAAAAATGACACAATTAGTGTGTTAAAATGACTTACACATTTATTGTGTTAAATTTGACACAACATGTGTTGTCCCTGAGCACACTCACTACATGTGTTAAAACTGACACAACATGTGTCATTTTTAACACATCTCTTTTTAGAGTGTAGCTGCCAGTCATTTGACCCTTTTTTTACGATTTTTTTTACAATGAAGGTTTATGATCATGATAATGATAGTGTTTTTCAGTATATTTTAATTTAGGATATTTTATTTTAATGTTACAGGTTTTTTGGGGGGCTGCCAGTCATTCAACCGTTTTATCATTTAACTGTTTTGTAACTGTTTAATTACAGATTACATTTTTATGTAATTTAAGAAAACAGAAAAAATACTGTATGAAAAATACAGTCAATGTTATGTATAAAAAAATGTGAATTACTGCAATTTGTCATTAATGTCACAATACCTAAAATAACAGCTGAATTTTTAATTTACAGATATTATTTGTAATTTTACAGAGTTTTGAGAACAATTTAAAATGAAAGAAAATGACCGTCCAAAAAATGTTATTTTCTGTAAAATTAGGATTTCTTTAGCCAATAATGTTAAATAGTGAAATTAATTAAAAGATGATCAGCAATACGTAAGTTAACATTTTATAAATAATTATAAGAGGGTACCCATTTTCTCACTTGAAATGTCTGTGCATGGCCCTGCTATGGATTGTTGACCTTTATCTAAAAAAAGAAAAAAATCCAGTGCAACCCATTATTTCGAAAAATTACGTCATGACAGTATTGCTGAGGCTCCAACCAACCACTTTTGCCATGCTTTTGTAATCATGTGTGTTCTGTTTTGTGGAGATGACGCGCGATGGCGCTAAAGTCCATGAATGCTTTCACGCGCGCACTTCTACCACCATCACCACCACTTCCAGACAGTTTGGTTAAAATGACATGCTCACCGAGATTAGCGCAGTAAGATACTTTTTATGCATACGTACGGACTGTAAAATATATTTACCTGCATTAACTGTCAACGTGAGGAATCGGCCATAAAACATATTTTCAAGATGTTGGGCGACTTAGTGTCATATTAATTATAATCTCGGTCAATGAACGTTTAAATGCACTTGATCTGTTGACTTGTATGCACGGCATTTGACATTCTGGTGATGTGGAATCAATAAAGGAAGGCTGGTCGGGATGGTCTGTGAACCACATGAATAGACTACATTCATCTCAATTAGGCTATTATAATCCATCGCTCGACCCGATCAGGGTTTGCATTACTGTTCCTTCTTTACTGGCAATGCTTGGGAATGATACTAAAATGCTGAATTCCAAGAGCACGATCTGTATGATTGCTGAGTAACCCGAGCCCTGCCCACCGCGCTGTAGTAAAGCTGCTGAGTGGAAGCGACAGTGAGACGAAGGACGCGCATTTGCAATCTTTCGATTTCAACGTGATTAAACACATTACGGATTCGTGGCACACACTGCAGATCGTAGCCCCGAATGTACCGATGAAGAAATGGCAGCGGAATCGACCCGGAGATTTACGAAAAGCCTACTGAAGCCGGGAAGCGCCGCTGAGATACGGCAAACCGCATCCAATGCCGTAAGGAATGCTACTATAACGGTAAGACATGCGGACAAGGACCGGGCTCCTTTAGCCTTATTTTGATGCTGTTTGGTGGACGGACAAGACGATGTGTACACCATTTTCCAGTGATTTGCGCAAAAGAGAATCATACTGTGCCTGGATCCCCGACCTAACGGGAAATAGAGGGAAATCTCTCTTTTGCCAAACGTTGTATTTCGTTTTCACGCATATGTAGTGAGGTCTTATTCTGCGGCGAATGATTGTGGAAGTTGTAAATGGACAAGGTGAGTGTTTCGAAAATGACTGTGTCTGTGGGCCACTGATGGCCTCTGTTAGCGGTGCATGTCTTGTTTTGGATCTATAACGATGTTCTTCAACAAATAAACAGCTCGGTGGCGTTCGTAGTGAAAACGCCGCAGAGGAATGTAGTGCTGGGCTGTAGCAGTGAGCAGCGGTTTCCAACCCTGGCTCTCCCTCTTCAGCACTGCACATTTTGGACGTCTCTCTTATCTGACACACCCACTCCAGGTCTTGGAATTAATGATCAGTTGAATCAATAATCAGGTGTGTTTGATTGAGATGTCATCTGAAGTGTGCAGTGGACTGGGGGCTCCAGGGCCAACGGCTAGGTTGTTAATGAATACAGTGGCAAGGATTGATGATATTAATACAGTATTATTGATTTGCAGTGTAGTTCTAGCCTCATTCATTAATGCAGTTCAACAACATATGAACATGTGAATGCAATTAAAACACTTTAGTGCTGCTGCTACTAAACATTGTACTGTAGTTAATGTTTTTGTCTTTTTTACATGTGCACATTTATGTTTTGCTCTGTATTTCTCTATACCTTAAATGTAAGGAGTTTGTTTAAATGTAACAGCAAGTTTTGAGTGAAAAGGGATGGTAGTCAGGTTGATCTGGGTGTCTGGTGTTGGTGGCCGGGAGACTCAGAGAGCCCAAAGAGAAAACAAAAAATGATCATTGGTAATGGTCTTCTTTTATTCTTTCCTCAACCATGTATCTGAGACATTACCAATCAGCAAATTACAGGTGTCCCCACTGTACTAAAGGTAAACCTCTCAGCCAACAGCCAATTAGCACTTTTGTGACTTTAGTGCACTTTTCAAATGTATTTTATAAATGTTCAACCCTACATTCTAGGTTTTGTTGTTGTTGTTGTTGCATGTTGTGCATGTTTGCATGAGTTTGTGTGATATCTATGAGAAATTTGAATACATGTGACACTGACTGGCACTCTGTGTTGCTCTGTCCATTGTTAAGGCAGGGAGATAACATAAGGTTACAACAGAACTTTTTTAAACCATTAATTTCATTTTATGAATGTCATTCCAGCAATAGCTACAAAACCAAAATAAATATTTAAATGTATTACTGTTTAAAGGATTATGTCACATTGCCAGTGATTGGCACTAAGTTGCAAATCCTTGATATAAATATAAAACAAGAATAAGACAACAACTCATAAAGGGGCCTTTTTTGTCCATTCTCACTGCATTCTTATAGGTCACATCACTTTCTTATTGGTTTGGAAGTTTGAGCATTTCAGTTGTTTGTGCTTAAGTAGATTGGGGGGAACAAACCACTCCAGTGTCCATATGCTACATAGGGACCATGAGGGTATTTTAAGGAGGATCTTCTCAGGAGTCTTCCAGTCTGATTCCGGAGCCTTCCTCTTTGATATTTTGCTTTGTACATCTTCCTTTTGTTTGGATGGATGTGTGTTGGCACGAAGAACCAGGTCAGCAGAATCAGGCCTGGTGTGAGGCACCGTTTTGCTCTCTTTGCATTTTATCTTTCACCAAGTCTCTCTTCTGCTATCATGACTGACTTTGACCGCAAGTAGATGTAGATTTCTCACAAGATAGCTTTAATACACTGCTGTGTTTGAGTATTTGTGGGTAACTAAACTCAAGTCAATGCAACAGAAGAGCAATTATTTTTATTTTCAAGCTACACAGATGAACAGTTTCAACTATAACTATGTACAGTTCATAGAATTATTGGCACCCCCGATAAATATGATCAAAGATGGCTGTAAAAAAATGTATCTGCATTGTTTATCCCTTTTGATCATTCATTAAAAAAAATAGCAAAACTCTAACCTTTCATTGAAGTTAATTAATTGAAAGAATTTTGAAATGAAATTTTTCTCAAAACATGGCTATAATTATTGGCGATTATTGGCAAATAAATACTTTTTTGCAACCTCCTTTTGCTATATATAGATATTTTTTATATTATATTATATATATTTTTGTAGTTTTTTAATTTAATTTTTTATAGGAGAAAACTGCTTAAATTGTATAGTTTAAACCAGTGTTTCTCCTAGAGGATCCACAGGATGCACATTTTGAAAGTCTCATCTTTCTGACACACCCATTACAGGTCCTGGAGTTTCTCGTAATGAGCCGATGCGTTGAATCAGGTGTGTTTGATCAGGGCGACAAAGAAAACGTGCAGTGTTGGGGATTCTTCAGGAGCAGGGTTGAGAAACACTGGTTTAAACCAGTGGTTCTCAACTCTTTGCACATTTTGTATGTCTATTTTATGTGACACATGTCGCTCTCTCCTAATGAGCTGATGGTCTGAATCAGGTATATTAAATAAGGAAGATATACAAAATATGCAGAGCAGAGGGTCCACTGTAGTACTTTAAGCAGCTTGTGGCCAAACCTTTTGAGCCTGTTTAGTCACTTCATGCATTTTTACTTATCGAATATCTATTGTGCAAATTGAACAGAGTTCACATCAACGAAAGCAGATATGAGTTGTATTTTATTCATCATCAGCTAATTTCAAGATCAAAGACCGCAATAGGAAAGAGCGGCATCAGCACTGATAAGATCATTGAGTCTCATTACTTTTAAAGAAGATGATTGTGTTTTGAGCATCTGCGACTTACTTTCATTTTCACTTGCAGCAGTTTGCGATTTGGCATGCTGAAGAGAGACTCAGCTCATCTGCTGCGTGTGTGTTGCAACAGCACTGTCATATCTGGCTATAATATTTCATAAAGCCTATAACACACTCTCACATGTTTATTTTTTGACATTTTAGGAGGAGTAAAATTTACATACTGTATGTGGTTTCAACAAGCAGATGCATTTTGACCAGTTTCAACTATAATGCGTCTCAAACGAAGTGGTTTGAGTGATCGGATTTAAATCCATCTCAAAAGTGTTTCAGAGGGCATTTATACCTGGTCTTTTCAGGAATGGATAGATCAGAGAAAACACATGAAGTGACCAGGTGTAAAAAGGTGCTTTGATATTGACCCCCCCTTTGTTCAAGGACTTTTGTCCATTTTCGTTCATCAATTATCTTTCAAATTTGTTCAGTTTATGTCTCAGTTGTTAAATCTTTTTATACTTATACAAATATTTACATGTGACAACATTTGCTGGAAATAAATGCAGTTGAAAGTGGATGAGAGAATATTTCTTTCTCTGCTGAGTTTAGTCCCAAATTAACTTTCATGCTAATCGATAGCTCAGTTTTAACTGTCAGATTTAATAAATCGGATCTTAACCTTTTTTTATTGTTATAATTTAACAGCATTTCACTGGTTATTTTTACTGTTCATGCATTAAACATCTATTTGGCAACAGTGACTCTTTGGTTGAAAAGATGGTCCCTCTGAAAAACGACAACAGGACAAATAGCAAAAATAAGCCATTTCTGAGCCAGTTAAATACATATTAAGAAGATGTATTAAGTATAGCCCTACTGCTAAGTGTCGCATTTGTGGTCCCCCACTGCAGACTGTTTGCAGTTTTAGGGCCATGTGATAAGTCAGAGGGCACTCAGTGAGGTTGTATTTAAGGCTTTGTTTTGGGAATGAAGGCCAATAGAGCACATAGCTGTGGGAATGAAAATGTTCTCTCTCAACCATAACATTTGCAGGAAGTCTAAATCTTTTGTCTACATTTTGTTTTGTCTACTTTTTTTACTCAATACTTGTTCATTTTTTCATCTATACCTCCCAATCCTGTCAAATCTTTGTTTCATAATACTATACATTAACTTTATTCATTCCTTTCACTTTTCAAAAGAAGAAAACAGAGTCTCATAGTTTGAACTGCACTCCGAAGTCTTACAGAAACCACTTGCACTTCCCCCACTCTTCCCTGCCTATGGCACTTAATGAGAGCGAGGTCACCCTGGGTCACACCCGGGGGTGGGGGATTTCTCTAATTGCTCACTGCTAGTTAACTGCAACTGTTTAGGTTTTTGGTAAATTACCTTATTTGCGTCAGTGATTCTTGCAGATAATTCCGCTCTCATGTTGAAGAAAGCAGCAGCTCCATTTACATACAAACAGAAGCTCATACAGGGAGGGTCATAAGTTTGGCAGAATCTACAAAATGGGTGCAAAATTTTAACTAAATTACTGCCTTGAATAAGCAATTTCATAGACACAAGACAAAATAATTGCTGAATTAAAAAAAAAAAAAAAAAAACACCCTGACCAAAAATGTACAAGATTCAACACTGAAAGATTCATGACTATTTTTAAATTTGAGATAGGGCTGGACGATAATTCGAAAAGTAATCGAAACCAAAATTCAGAACCTCTAACTGACGTAATTTTGTTAGTTATCGTCCAGAAATTAGCCAGTAATCTTGAAAAATGAAGTAATTGATCAGACTTGTTCTTTATGACATTGACCATCATTTAATTTTATCATTTTTTTAATTAAATAAAAAGACTGTATGATTAAAATTACATGGAATATTATATTGCAGTTTGGTTTATTGTCAGAAAATTTGACATGGAAATTTTTGTTTATTCCTCTATAAATCTTCAGTTCAAATCTACAGTTAGAGTACTATACTGAATGCAAATGCTTCATCCAAGTTACTTGTACTTCTGTTGACTTCATCTTATGTGTGGATTATTTGCTTTTATACCACAGGTCTGTTAAATGCTTGATTCTGATTGGCTGACGAATGTTCTAAGGTGGCAATCATTTTCCAGTAAACGCACAGCTAAAGTAGTTCCAGGCAGGTCTTGACTGCATTTCTCTTTCATTAGGCCAAATTCATTTATTTCAAAGGTCCTTCAGGGCCTGGTGCCAGCGTAAATGATGCTCGGGACAGTTGACAGAACTGTCACTTGTCCAATCCAGTCAGTGCTGCTTCATCATTTGCACGTGTTTTTAAGCCTTAAGCGCAAAAAGACGCGAAAGAGAACTCAATTCGGTACTTGCATGCTCTTTGAGAAGTCCCTTTCGAAGGAACTTGACACTGTGTAATGGTGTTATGGGAACGCGTCCTGGAGTGACCTGTGTCTGAAGCACATGTAAAACACACAAATCTTGATCGGCTTTGGGAATGCCTGCCTTCCTTCACAGGGACTCTGTCTCTAGGGCTCGTCTAGTTGTCATGGTCTCCTCTGACATTCAAGGCTACGTTGTGGTCATCTCAGGGTGCAGGTCTACCCTCTGGTATGGATACGGACGGGATCTGGCCGACTACGGTAACCTCGGGATATGGATAAGACAGACAGATAATATTAGGATAGATGTCATTCCTCTTACGATGTAACAAGTACATCGGGTGTTATGGGAAGTGTTCCCGGTTCCGGTTGACCTAATTTATGCAGCCTAACAATCGTTTAAGGGATTTAAATAATAGAAATGTGATGGTTTGTTATGTGAAGACTATGTTAAAAAGATGGGTCTTTAATCTAGATATAAACGAACAACACTAGGAAGACTTTTCCAGTGGTTAGGTGTTAAACACGAAAGTGATCTACCACCCACAGTCGATTTTGATATTCTAGGTATTATCAACTGACCAGAATTTTGAGACCACAGTGGGCGTGAAGGACTATAAAGTGATAAGAGCTCACTCAAGGACTGAGGAGTTAAACCATTCAGAGCTTTATAACCTCCCTTACTGGGAATCTTGTCTAACGCATGCTGCTTGAGGAATAAAATGGAGAATTGGCAGCGAAAGTTAAATATGACAGTGACTTTAGGCAAAGTCACTTGTTATGTTACATAGACTTGGTTTAAAGGAAGACATTCAGGATATTTCCTTCAATGGAAACACAATGATTAGACCCGACAGAGATGAAGTTGCGTCTTATAAGTCTGTGGTAGGAGGACTGTGTATTTTTGAGGATAACACATGGGCATCACATTTTCAGATCCATGAACATGTACTACAGATTACGACATCTTGTCCGTGTCTTTTAGACCTTTCTATTTACCTCAGGAATTTAGACAGATCACTGTCATTTTAATTTATGTTGCGGGACCGGAGAATGTAGAAGCCAGGAATAAAATAACAGATAGTTTTAATAATTGTTTGACCAACCAATTTTGATTCTTGGAGATGTGAACGCCTGTGATGATCAGGATATTTGCCTAGACTTTATTAGTAAATTGTTTACCCCTCTTGATGTATGTCACTTTGAAGCTATGACGAGAAACGGTTTTAATTAAAACTACTGTTGAAAAAATATGACGGGGGAAAAAATAACACTGCTGGATTATTAATATCATCAATGTTTTTGAAAAATAAACATCTAAAAGGAATATGACTGTATCATTATTGTCAATCTGGCATTGCATTTGACCTGAAACTGAGGAGTATTTTATCAGCCTGTTAGCATTTTTTGAATATATTGTCATTCGGTATTACCAAAAATGTCATTTGGTAATACCGAAAATTTTGTTATACCGAATGACCTACTGGTTGTACCGAATGACAGCAATGTATGTTGGTCATATTTGTACATTAGGGTGGTCCTTATTTTTGAAGTATCCAATTGTCATGCTCTTAACCCTTCAAATTGTTCATTTATATAAGAAAATACAGCATGCCAATTTTTATGGCAGTAACATAATAATTACTGGTAGCTCAATAGCTTTAAACTTTCTGAGATTTTGATGATTTTCGTAAAAACAGATCATTTGATTTGGTATTGTACCTGGCTAGTAAAATTCCAAAAAAATCTCCATAAAAGCATCTAATGCACCATATATTCCTAAATATGTATTTTAGATACATATCTCAGTTTACTTATTGTAGAAACTAAATCCAAATGAATCCATCCATGACCCGGTTTAGCAGATTTAACTTTCCTGTTGGAATCAATACATATTTCTATTGATGATCACCTTGGTTATTGTTTGGGTTTAGAGCACATTTTTTGGTTTAAAAACTTACATTACGTTCCTTGAAATTGACCCAGAACTTTGGCCGAATCAAGCAGATTATCAGGAGGCACAGGCAACCATGCAATGAAAGTAGTCAATGATCACGCCGAGAGAGGAGTGGCTCTGATTCAAGAATACAGTGGCTCTCTCACACACTCTGAAGAACAATTACAGTTTCTCCTTCATGTGGTGGAAGATCACCGACGGATCTATCCAGACTGCAAAAAGTCAACACTGGCTGCTGAGCATCAGAAATGAGGGATTGTTGAAAACTTTGTGCTTTTTTGAGATTGTTGTCATTGTTGTCATGTCAGTGTTGCTCTGATTTCAATAAAATGTAGTTCATTTGCAGCTACTTTTAATATTACTTGCATATCACAATAACGCCGCACAGCTTAACATAGGCAATCTTCCACATGATTGAGCTATCTCTAAATATAATTTTTTTGTCAACATTTTTGCATATTTCTAATTTTGAAGTTAAAAGGAACAGTTTAAAAGGTTAAGACACTAACATTTTGCAAAAAAAAAAAAAAAATTGGACTTGATAAGGACCACCCTATTGTACATATCTGGAATAAATGAATACAACATTTTATTAATAGGAAATTAGTATATTATTACATCATTTTGACTGAATTTTACTTTTGCAGAGGCCTTTATCAAATAAGGAAAAAGCAGCTCGCTACTGGAAAGGATCAAAGCTGATCCTGTTAAAAAGGAAGAGATACTTGCCAAAAGAAGAGAAAAGTATAATTTGTTTTTATTATTTATATTATTTTATTATTACTATTATTATAAAACTATAGTAGTAACTGTATCATAACACTGTTACAACGCAAACAATCGGCTCTATTTTGACTAAAGAAAACTGAGTGATTAACAGGAACACCTGCCAATATTATATTATTATTAGCAGTAGTAGTAGTAGTTGTTGTAGTTGTAGTTGTTGTATAATTTTATTTTTAGTTACCAAAGAAGAAAACTCAGTGGCAAAAAAAAGAACAAGTGTCAATTGATGAACTTGGCCAAAAGGATCAAGAAAAGGAGGCATATGGATGAGAGCAAAACGGAGGCAGAAAGAAGTTGTATATTGACCATAAACAATATAATGAATCTGACCCCCGAGTCTTTAAAGGGATAGTTCAGCCAAAAAAAGAAAATTCTGTCAAAATTTTATCATGCGACGAGAATACTTTTTGCGTACAAAAAACGACAAAAATAACAACTTTATTCAACAATTGATTTTCGTCTGTGTGGGCCTGAATGAATTCACGTAGTGTAACAGTGCAGCGCGTCTGGGTTGTACGTCATCACGTAGGCTCACTATTGGCCAACTCTGGTCAGCTGCGCTGTTACACTACGTTAATTCATCCAGGCCCACACAGACGAAAATGAATAGTTGAATAAAGTTGTTATTTTTGTTGTTTTTTTGCGCACAAAAAGTATTCTCGTCACTTGATAAACTTACGGTTGAGCCACTGTAGTCACTTGGACTATTTTCACAATGTCTTTACTAACTTTCTGGGTTTGCAAGTTTCGATCCCATAGAAGCCTATGAAGGAGTGATCCAGCTCTAAGATATAAAAGAAATCTTAATTTGTGTTCCGAAGATGAACGAAAGTCTTAAGGGGTTGGAACAACATGAGGGTGAGTAATTACTGACAGAATTTTCATTTTTGGGTGAACTAACCCTTTAAATGTGACACCTGCAGCCCAGTGGATGAGGTGCCACAGGAACCACCTTTGCCATCAGAACCAAGTCAAGTCAAGTCAAGTCAACTTTATTTATATAGCGCTTTTCACAATACAGATTGTATCAAAGCAGCTTCACAGTATTAAATAAAATAGTACATCAGTGTTTGTTTCTAGTGTAAAACGTCCACGTTTGGTAATGCTGATCAATAGTATTGTTGATTGATTAATTAAATTAAGTATCCCCAACTGAGCAAGCCAAAGGCAACAGTGGCAAGGAACCGAAAAACTCCATCAGGTGACCTAATGGAGAAAAAAAAACCTTGGGAGAACCCAGGCTCAGTCGAGGGCCAGTTCTCCTCTGGCGTTTATGAACTAGAGACCGGATTTAACTGTAAGATTAAAAATATTATATAAATGCCTGGCTGAAGAGATGCGTCTTTAATCTAGTTTTAAACTGGGAGAGCGAGTCTGAGCAACGACTGACAAAATTTGAGAACCAGACAAAATCTTCTACTTTAAAGAAGATGTGCATACAACCATTAGTGAGCCAGATCCTCTAAATTCACGGTCCTCAAGATTATGCTCCAAACACTGGATGACTTTCAAGAATATATAGCATCTCATTGTTAAACAATTTAAACATTTGTTCCAATAACAATTAAATGCTTCAATGTTTGATGTACTTTTTTACATTAATATTATATTAACAATAAAATGTGCTTCTGTAGCTATTTGTGTCTGTGTATTGTCTTAAATATTCATAATGTCAAGGCCAGCAGACATAGTCATCCGGTATAACCAGCCTTGGTCATTCAGTGTTACACACTATATACCATCTCAACATCAATGCCAAATCAGATTTGTTCATGAATAATTGTCTGCAAATTAATCATTTTAAATATACTCATGGTCAAACCGAATGAATTTTTTGGTGACAATTTTTTTCCATCTTGTAAAAAATGACAAAAGCAGTGTTAATTGATTGCAAAAACAACATAATCTCATTGTTAACGCTTAGTAAAACTGAAAAAAATGGTTTCAAAATGAATTAAATCTCCATTACATTTTTTTACACTTTTAAAAACCTTATTCGTCAATGAGCCAAAAACATGATATCAGAGTTTTAAAATCAAACATTTTAAAAGAGATCAATACATCACGGTTGTTTAAAGCAATTAGCATTAAGCTGTGTCGTCAGCAAGTCGTTTCCCATCGTGCTTTTGATCAACACAGAGTTTTTTGACATAAGTCAGCATGACATCAGAGCAAGGCGGACCGCACTCAGACACATTTCTAACCGGCATGCATCTCGCGGTGATCACCGTTGATCGGTTCTGCTTAGATTTTGCTCATCTCAAACGAGCCTATTCTGTTCATCACAATGATATCAGCAATACTAGTCAAGTCATTTGGATTAATATCACCCTACCTTTAAGTCATTTTTGATTCTTTAAAGTTTTATTAGACGCAATGGACATTTACAATATAGACAGAATCAGCTGAAATGTTCTTCAAATATTTTTTTCTTTAAAACTGGCTACCCACCCACAATTTCTTTTCGGTGTGCTGTTTAGATTATCTTGCATGTTTAATGTAATAGGGCGTTGTTTCAGACTTGATGGGGGAGATTTTTGAATGCCCTTGAGGGTGTTATACTGAGTTTAGGATATGCTGTCTGGAGTTTACAACCCATAGGGAATTATGCTGCACTCTCGCCATCTTTCTGTCTTGACTCTGTGCTTAGATATCACTAAACCATGTCTTTATTAGAATCGCACAACAGTGTCTGTGTGCCCTTCAACACTATCGCTCTGTAGCCATCACTTTCTATCCATGCTCTTGCTGTAGGGACGAATGCTGACCACATACAGCAATTTAAACATTACTGCACCACCCCCATCTCCGTCTAGTTGGACAAAATAAAATGCATCAGTGTCTGAAATTTTACAATACAGTTTGGGCTGCAGATTTAAGGAACTCATAACTCAGTTGAGCAAACCAATTATTAGGGCCTAAGCAGTTATAGAGAAACTGATTGTTCTTTTAAGGATTATTACGGTTTTTAATAATTTCGGGGGATTTTTTTCCAAAAGGTAGAATATGGCCGTGGGGAGGGAGGGGCTTTGCAGCACCCCCTTTTGCTTGTTGCATAAACATAGGCCTAGATGTTGGGTTAAAACCAGAGAATCCAGAGGAAACCTATGCCATCAAAGGAGAACATGCAGATTCCCACAGAAAGGCCTCTTAGCTCAACCAGAACTCAAACCAGGGACCTGGCAGGTTTGTGGGAGGGAGAGTGAACGACAATTGTAATTTGAGAATCTAAAATTAAGGTCAGCGAGAGGCTGAACTGGAGTTGGTAAAGTTGGCTCATGAAAAAGAGAGCTTAAATGTGCTGCTGGAAGGTAGAATCCAGAGGAGGTATTTTGTAGAGCTAGTAAATGTTGGTGTAAGTCAACTGTCTGATTTAGCGAGATTCGAGAATAACTAAAAATGCTGCCAAAATTTAATGAAAGGGATCCAGATGTTGTTTTTTTCCCCTCATCATTGAAAATATTGCAAAATAATTAGCACTGGGATAGCTTTGCGTCCACTTTGTTACTACAGAGTGTGTTTATTGGGAAAGCCCAGGAAGCATTTATATCTTTGTCAGTACCGGATAGGAGCAATTACATGGCCACGAAAAAAGAAAAGTGTACGAATTAACTACAGTCTACAAGCTTCAGGGACTAAGGAATTGGAGGAAAGGAGACAAGAAAATGCATGAAGAGGTGACTAGAGAGTTGACAGGTTTTTTCAACTGATGGTGTAGCATGATTGAAGTGAAAATATTTTAGGGTTTTTTGTGACTTGATTGTATTGTAACAATATAAAAACATCATTCCATGTCATTTTGCTACTTAAACATGAAGTAAAAACACCTGCTGATTCTTCCATTTTAAATGAGTTAGCACTTACCCACAAAAGAGCTACCAAGTATTTTTTCAGGGGACAGTATTGTCCAGGGCTGCATTCTACTTCTCTACAATCTTCTTAGAATTACGATGCTTTTAGGAAAAGCAGTCTTAAAGGTGCAGTCACATTTACTGTTAAATTTTGAACTTTTCTTCCAAGTTCAAAACATTTAAACTGATCCTAAGTCCATTTGTCTTTTTTAATAAAGGACACTGGAAAAACGAATAGGACATTTCGGTCACAGGACGTGCTGCGTGCTAAAAATAGTAGTATTAAGTAAAATTCTATGGACAGCACCTGTTCGTTCCTCTGCTGAAACCGTGTCGGTAACTTGTGTATTTGATTGTCTAGATGGTGTTTGACTCAGCAGATATAACTATAACAGCTATAACAGCTTTCATTGGCCAAGGACCGCCCAGAGCCCGTCTGACTGACATGTAACGCAACCAATCACAGCTTGTTTTGTTCTGCATCATGTTCAGGGGCGTGAAAATTGAACGTCAATGTCTCTACAGTAACAGACTGGTGTGTAAAACTCTTGTTGGACAGGACGTCTTTAAAGAGTCTATGCTCATACTTTACATACTTCACATACTTTTGAAAATCCAGTGTTTAGATGACCCTGATAAGCGCAGATGACTAAGATGGTGTTGACTCACTGCCTTTGTCGAAATCTGTGTCTAAGAACAATGATGATGTATCAAACTACTCGTCAAACGAAATGTACAGAGTGCATATTAGAGCTGCTCCAGTGTGGTATAGTACTCTGTAATGAGATAGGGAACACTTGTTATACAGGAATCATGTAACATGTTTTTACTTACAGTACATATTCAATTTAGTTTTAATCCAGATTGCTAAATGAGATAGAGTCATTTGACTTTCTTTGCTTTTGAAATATCTATAGTAAATGAACAATTTAACAACAAGCTTTCTAGCAATGTTTCTGAGACAGGGATGTGTTGCAGATTAGCTCTAAAGAAATATCAATAATCAATCATAACTTGATATAATTGATTATGAATATTTGGATCAGCTAATAGAATTAACTTAATGTAGTAAAATTTATATTACAATCAACCCACCTGTTCGTCCCATGAACACTCAGCGTTAATTGTTTATTAATTCTAAGAAATATACATTTTTAAAAAATTTTAAATAAATTTAAGGATTTATGACTCTATCTCAAGTGTGGTTAGCCGTTTGTGTCCATTCATACTCAGATAGATATAACAAACACGCACTGCATTCTAAGAGAAGGTGATGTACACTAAAGTGTGAGGCATTAAATGAGGATTAATTAGATAGGAGACACGATACCGGTGGGGTTACATTGACCGTTGGCTGTATCATAAAATACATACTGTAGTATCAAAGACATAATAGTACACAAGACAATAAATCATTCACACAGTGTCCTGGGGTGCATGTTCATTTATAAATCAGTTCGTCCATAAATCGTACGTTTAATTCATAAAATTTTATTTGGAAATGAATTAAAACAATATTAATTAATTAATGTCCATTAAATGATCCATGATGGGAATCCCTAAAAGGTCCCATTCAGTATATGAAGCACCTGATGTAACCCTTTAAGGTTCTATATGGAACCTTTTATTCTAAAAGTGTAACAGAATAACCACTGGTGTACTTCATCAAATTAACTACAGTTGTTTGTTTTCTAATGCAGTGACATTCAGACATTTTTTGTGCTTTAAGTGTCTAAATACTAACTCACTGTACTTTTTGAGGACTTACCATAGATTTTCATAAATTGTTCTAATATTTATAATTACTACACTGTAACCCTAACTCTTACGGACATTATTTGGCATTTACAAGATGTTTTTTTTTTTTTTTTTAGTGAAGACCATACTCAGGTTAGATTTAAAGGGTTAGCTCAATTCTGTCATTACTCATTCTTAAAGCGGGCATTCACTGGGCGATTTCAGCAAGGTTACCAACTCACACTGTATGAGTAAATCTCATGCGATGTAAAGCCAAAGCTCATGATTTATGTGCTCACACTATACGTGTGAAATATGCGCAGTAACCCCCTCCTCCTCCTCCTCCTCCTCCTCCTCCTCCCAATACCGTTATCAGCATATGTTTTTGTCTCTAAATGAATATGCGCCGAAAGCTTGTCAGTTTTTACTTTCACTTTCTGTAGTGAGTAATTGACAGGGGTTTGAGACTTCTTCACCAGTATAACTCTTGCGCACAGTTTGCACAATGTTGTGTGATATCCACTGACTTGCCTTCTTGTTTTAAAATGTAAAAATTTCCAATATTGCAACGTGACATTTTTCTTTATCACCAATTGCCAAATGATGGACAACGGTTCACATTTCCCATGATAATAAAATAAAGTAGACTAAAAATTAAGTAAATGAGTAAATAAAGTGAAAATTTAAAGAAGTAAATTAATGATCAAGTAAATTAATAAAAGATGCACCAGTGAATATGTACACAGGTGGCTTGGAAGACTTGTGTAATATGGTTTATCCATTTTGCATCACGAACTGGAGGTAAACAACAGTTTGCTAAATTGCAGTTACAGAACTTAAAGATCTCCTTTTCATTTTCTTTCAAATGAAATGGTTTAACTTCTGTGTTCGCGCAGGCGCAGTGAGGAACAAAACACTGAGATTAGGGCAAACGACTCTATCAACTATACGATACCCTCACAAGGGGCGACCAAAATTTCTGACATGCCAGAAATGCATCCGACCATCCGATTGCCGGGTGGGAGAGGATTATCGGCTCTCATTTCCCCCTGTACACTGCAAGAACACTGCACAACACACGACAAAGCTGAAAATCGGCTCAAAAAAAGAGTTGCATGAGTCCGAATTCGGCTCAAAATCAGACAAAAATCGCACAGTGTATGTCCAGCCTTGCAGTATGTGTCGCCAAACCGCAATTATTTGTTCTACAGAACCCAGAATAAGATTTATTTACAGAAAGTTGTTGTTCAAAACTTTGGACCACACTGACTTTCCTGCAAAAGCTGATCATATGGAAAAAACAAACTGATTACGTGCACACAAGAAAACTGTGTATAGTGAGAAAGCTACATGAGAGCTAGGCCTACGTTTGCGTTTAAATGCACTGTGTAAGCGACATACTCTAGTCCCCCACCCCAATGCAGTTCATGCCCACAGCCAACAAACCACACACACAGTCATCTCTACACAGTCATTTGTGTATTCCAATCAAACACTGGTTCCTTTTAATTTTCAGGAATGACTCAAGTCTCTGTATGTACACACTTCAACAATGAAATGACAAAAGCACTACTCTAGAATGAGGTCATAAATAAAAGATTGGTTCACACTGAAGAGAGCATTGTCTTTGTAAGCTATTACAAAGGAACATTTTGTTTCTCAGATGCATAGCCAATATGAATGTGCTTAGACCACCATAATACTGCCATTTTGCTACATCTACTTTAGGAAGACCAGAACCTCAACAATCTTTATCAGATCAGAGCCTCATGGTACAGGTTCTACAAAAAACCTTAAACCTTATATTAAAACAATAAGTAAAGAGGCCTTTAATAGTATATAGTATACTAGGATGTACTGATTCAAGCATATGATGATGATGCGCTAATGCGCTTTGTGAAATGCACTTTCATGTAATTTCCATAACATTATTTATAACTAAATTATAAATGTTGTTCTCAATGAGCGCAGAGGCTTGGTGTGGCCAGTGAAAGAGCTTGAAAACATTTCCTGTCTCTTGACCAGCATTATTATTGAAATAAGACTTGATTTGATTCCAGACATCAGCAGTGGACAGGCAAACACAGAAGGAGTAGTGATGGATGGAAAAAGAGACAATGATGTTTAAAGGGGTTATAAATATGAACTGCTTTTTATTTTATAATGTTCTCTGAGATCCACATAATGTTAGCAAGATTTTTACATCAAAAAAATTATAATTTAGAAGTAATAGGCTATTTTCTATCCTATTTTTGACCCTCTCTTTGAGGGTGTGTTCACACTTGGCATGTTTGGTTTGATTAAAACGAACCCTGGTGCGATTGCTCAGTTAGTGCGGTTCATTTGAAGTGTGAACGCTGCCATCCGAACCCTGGTGCGCACCAAACAAACTCTGGTCATGTTGCATTCATATTTCATTCGAACCACACCAAAGACATATAAACAAACAAAAACAGGAAGTTGAAACCCTAAAAAGGACAGAATGACCAGCATACTTGTTTTTTCTTGTCATAGTCACGATATTGCCCACAGTTCGGTACAGGCAGAACGACGTCTCCTCGCAGCAGGAATTCCTGCCGCTTTTTTGACTCTTTTACACATAAGCACTTCACGAGTTCTCAGCTGGTCAAAATACCATAATATGCAGGCTACGCAAATACAACGAGCGCATTTAGTCCAGCACACAGCATTGTTTTGGATGTTCAGTAAGATCCGTCTCAAAATAGGCAATATGCTATAAAGGCAGACCAATCAGGTTGTGAATGTATACCTATGCCTTTAGGTTCGGTGATAATTTTTTTTTTTAAATTTGTATTTATTTTTTGTGTCCGGACCAACTAAACCAAGCTAACCGATCTACAAGTGTTACGCACCCTGAAAACACTACATTTTGATGCCTCTAACTGTTTTGCATAATAAAGTAATTTTCACCGTCCCCGTCATTACATGTGTGGAATTGTTTTGATAACTTCTGATGTTGAAAAAATGGCAACCAGCCATACACGTTTGAGTCAGAGTCTGATCCTGAAGCAGAATACAATGAACCTACACCTCAAATACCAATGATACTCCAGTCTGCGACAGCATAGTAATAAATAGTGGTCATCTGCAATAGATTTTTTGATTGCTAATGCCGATATCTTGGAGCAGTCCTGGAGGAGCTCTAACACTGCACATTTTAGATGTCTCTCTTATCTGACACATTCATTTGAGATCTTGGAGTCTTTGCTAATGAGCTGATCAGTTGAATCAAGTGTAGATATGCAGTGCTGGGGGAACTCCAGGATCAGGATTGGGAACCACTGTTTTATGCCCGTACACATTGTACGATTTTGGGCTGTCCAAGATGAAAGATGATTAATCGTGCAGAGACAGAGGTTCAAAAACGTCCGTTGTCACGGTCTTGTGACCAAAAATAGCCTGCGATCATTTTCTGACAGTGTCAGAAATTTAGCATGATCATCTCACAGTGTGTTTGCTGTTCTACTGACTAGCCAATAAAAATGCAACATGAAATGGCGTATTGATCAACACGACCTGCGATATATAGTAGACATGGTCAAAACGATCTGCTGAAGGGAAGAAAGGTGATTTATGTGACTTAGGTTAGGGAAGCGCAGCATGGTTGTTGGTGCCAGACGACCTGGTCTGAGCATTTTGGAAACTGCTGATCTACTGGCTCTTTCACACATAACCTCTAGTGTTTACAGAGAATGGTCCAAAAAAGATAAATATCCAGTGAGCGGCAGTTCTTTGGGAGAAAATTACATTATATTAGTGTTTAAACAAAAACACTACAGAATTTTTTTTTAAAGTGGAAGTAAAGTGATTATATCAAGCGATCTGTAACAGACTGTAATAGTTACACATGGTAAAAACATTGTAACTCACACTTGTGTGTTAAGGATCTGTTAAGGAGGACACAATTGCAGGATGACAATTAACAGCTTTATTGACAAACAGATGACACGACGAATTGGGAGAAGATAGCAATCCAAGCTATAGGTAGAGATGAGACAATGACAACAGCAGAGCAGCAGATGTAATGAGGTGTCCGTAGGCTGGAGTATTGATATGGCAGATCAGAGAGAGACCAGAGGTTACCAGCCTAAGCCAGACAGGAACTTCTTACAGCTTGGCGCTCAGGTATCTCAGGCTCAGAACAGGGCTGCTTGCTGGACAGGACTGGAACAGGGAACAAGACAGACAGAGCCAATGGCAGTAACCAGAGCACTAACAAACTTTTACAACAAAACACTAAAGACTTAAGAGAAACGATACTGAGACACAGTAGTACTCAGAGGTACAACATTTAACAAACTGGCAAACACAAGAGGGAAAGAGCAAACATATAAAGGGAGCTAAGAACACGAGGAACAGGTGAGCACACTCAGACAAACAAGGACTTGAGGAGACAGGTGCTAACACTCAAACAAGGACTCAACTAAACAAGGGGGCATGGTACCAGGAAACAAGGAGGAAGGGACAGAGGAGCACATGGCAAACACAAACAAAGACACAGCCATGTGTTTAAGCACAACATAAACATAGATGCATTAAACAGAGACAACACAGACAACGCTGCCAGGGCAGAACCCTGACAATACCCCCCCCCCCCCCCCTAAAGGACGCCTCCAGGCGTCCAAAACAGGCAGAGACCATGGAGAGAACAACTGGGGGGGAGGGTAGGGCGTAGACATGGAAGTCCCAAACTGACCAGGGAACACAAAAGGTGGCATATGGCAGGTGGGAACAGAACCGGGGAAAAGATTAGGAGCTGACAAAGGGGATACTGGCTTATAACCAGGAAACACAGAGGGTGGAATGGGAACTTGATATGGGGCACTTTGGGGACCAGGAACTGGCCTAGCTGGTCTGGGCTTCCAAGGGGGTTTGACTGACCTGGGGGCAAAGACAGGGCTGGTAGGATCGGGGAAGGTCTTGGAAACAGGTAAGGGGACTGACTCAGGGACGCCCTCCTGGGCTGTGCAGACATGCACGGGGACTGACTCGGGGACGTCCTCCTGGGCTGTGCAGACATGCACGGGGACTGACTCGGGGACGCCCTCTTGGGTTGTGCAGACATGCACGGGGACTGACTCAGGGACGCCCTCCTGGGCTGTGTAGACATGCACGGGGACACCCTCCTGGGCTGTGCAGACGTGCATGGGTACACCCTCCTGGGCTGTGCAGACGTGCACGGGGAAACCCTCCTGGGCTGTGCACTCTGGAGCAGCTGGCTTGGAAACAGTGCTTTCTGTAGCCTCAGCGGTCTCTGGGACAGCACCTTCTGTAGCATCAGTGGGTTCTGGGACAGTACCTTCTGTAGCATCAGTGGGCTCTGGGACAGCACCTTCTGTAGCATCAGTGGGCTCTGGGACCGCACCTTCTGTAGCCTCAGTGGGCTCTGGGACAGCACCTTCTGTAGCCTCAGCGGGCTTTGGGACAGCACCTTCTGTAGCATCAGTGGACTCTGGGACAGCACCTTCTGTAGCATCAGTGGGCTCTGGGACAGCACCTTCTGTAGCCTCAGCGGGCTTTGGGACAGCACCTTCTGTAGCATCAGTGGACTCTGGGACAGCACCTTCTGTAGCATCAGCGGGCTTTGGGACAGCCCATTCAGTAGCATCAGCGGGCGCTGGGACAGCGCTTTCAGTTGCATCAGCGGGCTCTGGAAACGCCCTCTCTGTAGCAGCAGCGGGCTCGGAAAACGCCCTCTCTGTAGCGGCAGCGGGCTCGGGAAACGCCCTCTCTGTAGCGGCAGCGGGCTCGGGAAACGCCCTCTTTAGCAGCAGCGGGCTCGGGAAACGCCCTCTCTGTAGCAGCAGCGGGCTCGGGAAACGCCCTCTCAACAGCAGACTTGGGACTAGTGGACAAGACAGGATTGACAGGCATCTCCAGGATCTTGACAAGACTAGTTAGAAGTTCAGATAAAGCCTCTGCAGCAATGACAATAGGCATCTTGGGACTGGGATCAGTAAACATAACAGGACTGGTAGAGGTTGTCTCGGAGGGAATGATATTGCTTATCAACGGCTTGGGAATAGAATTCACTTGGCTTGACACCTCAGAAACTGCTGGAACTGGGGCTTGGAATGGAGAAATGTAGACTGTTCAGTACGTGCCTGTCTCTTCTTCCTCTTACGACGAGCTGATAATGCTTGCTGGGCTGCTTCTGTAGTATCTGCAGCTAACTCGGCCAACCCAGGCGGAGAAGCAGTAACCCTCGTAGAATCAGCACTGACTGAAACAGATTGAGCAGGTTCTGAAGAAACAGGATAGTTCTCGTTAGTAACAGGGAAAACAGAGGTTAAGTCGACAGATGACTGGAACAGGCGTAGTTGACTGAGGGAAGACAGCGGTTGACTTGGCTGTGTCATGAAGAACAGATAGAGACTCAGATCTTGAAGTGACATAATTCTCTGAGAGGTGACTACAGTGGATCTGACAGTGTCTTGAATAACAGACAGCGACTCCGATCTTGAGTGTCTGGGGCTGGCGTTATTGTCTGAGAGGTGACAGCGGTTAATTTAACTAAGTCTTGAATAACAGTTAGTGACTCAGATCTTGGATTGACTGGCGTTATTGTCTGAGAGGTGACAGCGGTAGATTTGACTGTGTCTTGAATAACAGATATTGACTCCGATCTTGAAGTAACTGGAACTGGCGTAATTGTCTGAGAGATGGTGGTGGTAGGTCTGACTGACTCTTTAATATCAGATAGAGACTCAGATCTTGAAGTGACTGGGACTGACCTGGATGTCTGAGAAGTGATGGGGGTTGGTTTGACTGGCTCTGAGGTAGATGTGGTGGACTGGACTGCCCTATTCCATCTGGATCTCAGTCTCCTCGTAGAAGCCAGAGGAGGATCATAAATGTGACGAGACAGGCGGGGAAAGTTGAAGGCAGATGCTGGTGGGCTTGGCGGCATTCCTCACCAAGGTAACTAGCGAAACCCCAGAAATCCAGAATATGGAGAGAATCCATCTCCCATGCAGGCAAGGGGTCATCCAGGCAGGAGTTAAAGATATGCTTGAGAGCAGCATCATTATAATCTAGCCCCCTAGACCAGGTCCAAAACATCTGGGCAAAACCCCCAACTCCTAAGCCATCCTGAGGAAGAGCAGTGAGACTATGATGACGGGCCATTCTCTCTTGCATGTTGGCAGGTGGCAGGACCTTGATGCTCATCCTGCTGAGTCCTGTATTGGCCAGTTTGTTCTGTTAAGGATCTGTGAAGGAGGACACAATTGCAGGATGACAATTAACAGCTTTATTGACAAACAGATGACACGACAAGGTGGGAGAAGATAGCAATCCAAACTATAGGTAGAGATGAGACAATGACAACAGCAGAGCAGCAGATGTAATGAGGTGTCCGTAGGCTGGAGTATTGATATGGCAGATCAGAGAAAGACCAGAGGTTACCAGCTAAAGCCAGACAGGAACTTCTTACAGCTTGGCGCTCAGGTATCTCGGGCTCAGAACAGGGCTGCTTGCTGGACAGGACTGGAACAGGGAACAAGACAGACAGAGCCAATGGCAGTAACCAGAGCATTAAGAGCAGGCGCGCTCAACTCGCAAAATAATTTATGGGTGCGAGTAATAAAAAACGTTTATCAAAAGTAAAGATGAAAAACCGCACTCTCAGGTTCTATTTTCATACATTTATTATTACCATGTCCTCACAGACGCGTTTCGGCCTAAGCCATCATCAGTGTGTACTGTGAGTAACCAGAGCACTAACAAACTTTTACAACAAAACACTAAAGACTTAAGAGAAACGATACTGAGACACAGTAGTACTCAGAGGTACAACATTTAACAAACTGGCAAACACAAGAGGGAAAGAGCAAACATATAAAGGGAGCTAAGAACATGAGGAACAGGTGAGCACACTCAGACAAACAAGGACTTAACGAGGAGACAGGTGCTAACACTCAAACAAGGACTCAACTAAACAAGGGGGCGTGGTACCATGAAACAAGGAGAAAGGGACAGAGGAGCACAAAGACACAGCCATGTGTTTAAGCACAACATAAACATAGATGCATTAAACAGAGACAACAGAGACAACACAGACAACGCTGCCAGGGCAGAACCCTGACAGTGTGTTGCGCAATTACAGTTAAGTTTATATGCTTTACTGTGCAGTCAATTAACCATGTACAACAGGGTTCACCAATCTCGGTCCTGGAGGGCCGCTGTCCTGCAGAGTTTAGCTCCAACCCCAATTAAACACACCTGAACCAGCTAATCAAGGTCTCACTAGGCATACTAGAAACTTTCAAACAGGTGTGTTGGAGCTGGTTGGAGCTAAACTCTGCAGGACAGCGGCCCTCCAGGACCGAGATTGGTGAACCCTGATGTACAAGATAAGTAAAATTTTAAAATAAATAAAATTAAAAAATAAAATTAATAAAATGTTATTCATTAACAGAAATGAATTGCTAATATCCCCAAAAATGCAATTAACAATGAATAATAAATTTATTTATTCAGTGACTAACATGGAGTGCTTTTACAATATGTATTCACATGACATCATAAATGTGAACTCAAACAGAAAACCGAACATGAATGAAGTTACAGTACGAAACGTGCATCGTGTAAATATATACCATATCCTATTCCTAACCAGTCTCTAAAACATGGAAAATGAATAAGGAATTCACAGTAACACCTAAACAGTCTTATAGTGATAATAATTTAGCATTCTGAATTATCTATTATTATTTTGGGAACTATAGTTTGAGCATAGAATTGATGTTTTGGGGTGTTCAAGCCAATCAGCCTCAGGTTGTATAGTAGTATAGTTGGTGTTAGCACTAGTCCAGTATCATTAGTGTGAAAACTTTGCAGCATCATTACTTTCACATGTTGTTGATTCATGTTTTATATGTTTATACATTAAATAACTTGATTGGTTACAGCTTATTCAGTACACTTGCTGAAGTCAGCCTGAAGCTCTGTAGCTCCCAGCTCTGTTCCATGGATCAAGGCTTGCATTTCACATCCTGCCCATGCCATGATCATGTGCGAAGTACTTTAGACCTACAGGTTAGGTTTTTATGCAGAACTGGGCTTTCTTAGCTAGTGAAAGTACTTCCTCATTATCACTGTCAACTCTCTTCCTTTCTGGCTCTTCCTTGCTTCTAGGTCAGTTGGACCCTCTCTTAATGACAATACCAGACTACATTTTTTTTGTAAAACTTGTCTCTGTGTGCATTTTTAGCCATCTTTGCGATTGTAATGTTATTGTTTCCTTTGGATTAATTCCTTGTGTTGTAGCATTTGTCATTTGACAACAGCGTTAGATTAAAATGTCTGCAAAATCAATATATGGAATTCTCTCTCTCTCTCTCTCTCTCTGTGTGTGTGTGTGTGTGTGTGTGTGTGTCAAAATGTCCCATAAAGATGGCAATCCTTGTCCTTGTGGGGATATTTTTTGGTCCCTGTGCTTATAAATCATTATAAATTATGTTTGTTTGTTTTTTTAAATGTATAAATGCAGAAAGTTTTATGTGATGGGTTGGTGTATGTCTGTGGAAAGTCCCCATAAAACGTGAAAACCCAATGTGTGTGTGTGTGTGTGTGTGTGTGTGTGTGTGTGTGTGTGTGTGTGTGTGTGTGTGTGTGTGTGTGTGTGTGTGTGTGTGTCACTTGTTTTATAAGACTACAGTAGACACTTAATACAAGTTAAAAAAGGCATATGTGAATGCTTGACCAACAATGCATTGCAAGTGTGAAATCCTGTTGTACATGCTTAACAAGTATTCTTGCATTACGATGAGGAATCCCTACTCAAGAAGTGATAGTTACCTTCAAATGTCTGTGCCAAAGCTAGAAGCATGTGCTGAAGTTTATCTAGCTAGCTTAACTAGTTTAACTAAATATCAATTTCAAACACAGCAGATATGCCCAACACACATGAGAAAACCAATGACCCCATCCCCCCTTGTTCAATTCAATTCACATTTATTTGTATAGTCAGTCTGATGTCCCCTCTCCCACTGTGGTTCTTGTTACAGTCTGTAGGAATGTTTCAGTTCTCTCTGGACCATGTCAGGTTCCTCTTTGATTTTACCAAGTTGCTGGACTTTGGACTACAGCTCTGGCCATGTGCAGATGCTTGAGTGTAATATTCTATTGTAAAGGTTCCTTGTTTTGGAGTCTCCTGTAATAGGTTTATATGGCCCAGTCTGTTGCGATTGGTCTACCGCTTACATCGCATATCGGAAGCAAAACGGCTATTACCATTTCTGAATTTCAGCTCCAGATTTCCCTCAGTGATATACATAGTGATTCGAACAGTAACAATGGCATTGATTTTACCGGATGAATTCCAGCCTATTGAAGTGCATGTAAAGTGTATTTGTTTTAGCAATGTTGAAATCAGTGTCTTCTTGGCATGTCGACAACACAAACCAAACTCTTCCAGTCTCAGCTATACCTAAAAATGTTCAAGGGTCAAAGTAGATGTTGTTAGCGGGCAGCCAATGATGACCATAGGCTGGCTTCATTAAAATTTGGCACATTGTTAAGGTGAGACTAGAATTACTGACGACTTATTTCTGCAGTTCAGAACCGATTATTTATTTTAGGAGACCATAACTTTATTTATCGTGCACTTTGATCTTTTCAAAGCTTTGCAGACCTTTTACATTCACAAACAGCCATAATACACTGCATGAAAGGTAATTTTCAAAAAAGCATCATAGGGGCACTTGAACTGTTTTGTGTATTAAATATACTACTAAGTGACTGGTGGCCAATATGCTTTATTTATCAATGTTGGATTTCTCATGTTTTTATTTGTTTATCACTATTCTAAATTAACACTGTTCTAAATTACCAAAAACGATAGTTATAATTGTTATATATAAACCACAGAAACTTGATCTCTTTGAACATGAAAAAGAACAGCCTATTTAAGAAACTAAGGGTCAGATTTACTAAACAGGGCAAATTAGCGTGAGAGCGCAATTCCAAAAAAGAGCTGATGTGAGTGGAAAGTTTCCATAATGACCAACACGATCTACCAAGAGCAGCGCAAATTAGTGTCTGGTTTAAGACGTGCTTTTTTTGGGAGGTAAATAATGGCGCAAATACCAGTACATTGACGAGCGTAAACCTTAGTAAATCACCTTGCGTGATTCATTTAAATACTCTCCTCCCATACAGGAGGAGTCTGAAAGGGAAAATCCTACAATTATATCTGCAATAAGATCAGCCGCAAAAACAACTGTCCATGACTTTTCAGTGCTAAATTTTCTCTGCGTGTCTTTATTAAATTCTGACAGTAGTTTTTTAATGCCAAAAGAGGGTTTGCGCTGACGCAAGCTGTTAGGAAATCTGGCCCATAGTATTAAAAATTTCGATTAGTAACAGGTCACCTTTGAGAAATTGTAATTGTTGCATGTTTACCTCATCAGATGAACTGTAAAATGAAAGAGTGCATCAAAGAGTGAGGCCTATGTGTGAGGACCTTTCTTATTCTCAGCTTGCACTGGTGGCAGATGGAGGTGGACTGCAGTGGCTGCATACTAGCTTCCCACTCAAGAATGCCCCTAGAGAATGCAGGAATTCATTCAAACAGCAGCGCAGGAGTGAAAGACTATTAATACAGTGTACTGATGGACTTCATGCTATTGACAAAAACAGTCAAAACATTCATCAAAGTGTGTTCTACAGAAAAAAGTTACACAGTTTTGCAATGGCAGGTTTATTATCTGTTGTCCTATAAGAGCACTATCCATACAAATTACTTTTAAGAGTTCTGTTACATTAACAGCACATATCCGAGTGAGTTGCTGCATGCATGTAAAGGTTGTAGAGCTGTGTGCAATAATGTGTAAAAATTTGTTTAACAAAAGTTCATTAGTACACATCTGTAATTAATGTTACTTTGAAATGCTTAATAGATGTATTTCCGCTCCAAATTATCCTTGTTAATTTAAAATGTTAAAGGAGTAGTTCGCTTCAGAATTAAAATTTCCTGATCATTTACTCACCCCCACGTCATTCCAAGATGTTCACGTCTTGCTTTATTCAGTCGAAAAGAAATTAAGGTTTTTGAGGAAAACTTTCCAGGATTTTACTCCATAGAGTGGACTTCAATGGGGTCCAACGGTTCAAAGGTCCAAATTGCAGTTTCAGTGCAGCTTTAAAGGCTCTACACAATACCAGCCGAGGAATAAGGGTCTTATCTAGCAAAACCATCAGTCATTTTCTAAAAATAAAATAAAAATGTATATACCACAAATGCTCATCTTGCATTAGCTCTGCGGTGCGCCATGCATTACATAATGACGTTGAAAGATTTGAAGCTGTATTCAATATGAAAATAAATTTTGATTTAGTTAACTATGTATAAATGTGTTCTTAATCAATGGTCTTAATAATTGTAGCGGTCTCATCTCGTGCGATTTCTTTCCCAAGCGCAGCTGCATAGTAAACATTCCTGAAGTAAATAAAGTAAAATAAAAAACTCTTTTCAATACGGTTACATTCACACACAGTTCAGTTATTTACAGGAGTGTCAACTGCACTCTACAACTGAACTCGCACCTGTACATTTTCAGGACTCTCAACCGCACTGAAAAACCCAAGCTGTGTGAACAGAACCGGACTGGACAGCCAGTTGTCTGTCACTTCATATGGTGCGAGAGATCCGCTCTGTGCTGCACAAACACGTGTCTACCGGGTTTCCGTGTGTGGTTTCGCTTTCGGTAACTTACAGCGATGGAGAAATGAGCTGTGTCATCTGAAGGTTTGGGATCCCGTCACTGAACGAGGAGTACGCTCTTGACAACCAAAGAGTTTCAGCAACAAACAAGAGGGTCTCTTTGAAATGAAAAGAAGGGGGAGATTGGTCTGTAAACTGATGTAGGATTAAGAGAAGGGAGAGAACAGAGGAATAGTTTTGGGTGAAAGAACTGGTTGCTGATAGTTGCCACCTTATTGGTAAAATAGGTGGCTAAGCCCTGAGCAGTTAGAGATGTAGTGGTAGGTGGAGGCTTAGGACATAGTAGAGAGGAGAATGTTGTGGGTGTTTGAGATGTTGCTCATTTTGTTCTGGTAGTATGAGACCTTGGCAGCAGAAACATGAGAGAAAAATGATGACAGGAGAGAGTGATACTTGCTTAGGTCAGCTTGGTTTTTGACTTACATTTACTCTCGAGCGCTGACACTGTCTATATCGGACGTGAGCGTCAAAGCGCAATGTGACAAAAGACAACAGAACTCATAATCATTAGTTAAGTTTACATGGACACCTTTTGTATCAAACAAAATGAAATTTGGATTTCTACGTCATTGCGCATGTGATGAACTTTCCAGTTTCGGTTTTAGAAAAGGTTTAAACCCCCCTTTACAATCCAAATTAAATTTCAATCGTATTTGACCAATTCAGTCCAATTGACGTGGTTACTTGACTTTTTTTATTCTGACTGTGCTACTAGTCCGATTATAGTCGGATTATTAGGGTCCATGTAAACGCAGATAGTGATGCTGTCTACACTGGATGCAGCGTAACAAATCCTTGACAGTAAACTGCGTTACTTCTGACATGAAGGACAAATGTATTTGCAATGGTCGCTTTGATATGTCCAGTGTGGACAGCCTGAAGCTGTTGCAAAAAAACGGTTGCACCCGGTGTAGTGCATGAGCTTGGTCTGATGGTCACAAAGAGCATCTGTGTGTCAGAGAAATACTCTTTGAGGAAGAGACTCAGGGGGTCAAAGAAGGACAGAGGAATGCAATGTTGTACCATGGTGCTGGAGCCTTCTTTTTAGGTGTTACTGTTTGATGAGTAGCAAAGTTTTGCATATTTTCCATCTTGGTAAGTTGCTTCCCATAAAACAGGCTACATGAATTAAAGGATTATTGTCAGTTCTTCTTAAACAATGGCACCAGTTGTATGTAGTACCATCTTGGAAAATTACAATATTTATATATATATATATATATATATATATATATATATATATATATATATATATATATATATATATAACCACATTTTCATGGTGATGCAACAACATCTATGAAATAATAGCTTTTAAATGACTATGGAGCAGAGATGTTCACAAGTCTTTCATCTGGAGTCTGAGTCAAGTCTGAAGTCTTTATCATGGAGTCTGAGTCAAGTCTGGAGTCTTTATCTGGAGTCTTGTCTTTATCTGAGTCAAGTCTGGAGTCTTTTGTCATGAGTCCGTCTTGAATCATTTCATGCCAAAAAAAAAAAAAAAAAAAAAAAAAAAAAGTATATATATATATATATATATATATGTGACCCTGGATCACAAAACCAGTCTTATGTTGCACAGGTATATTTGTGGCAATAGCCAACAAAACATTGTATGGGTCAAAATTATAGATTTTTCTTTTATGCCAAAAATCATTAGGATATTAAGTAAAGATCATGTTCCATGAAGATATTTTGTAAATTTCCCACCTTAAATATATAAAACATTTATTTTTGTGAATGGATGCAGCACTATCGCCAATAGAAATGGACAACTTTAAAGGCGATTTTCTCAATATTTCGATTTTTCTGTACCCTCAGATTCCAGATTTTCAAATAGTTGTATCTCGGCCAAATATTGTCCTATTCCTAACAAACCATACATCAATGGAAAGATTATATATTCAGCTTTCAGATGATGTATAAATCTCAATTTAAAACAAATTACCCATAAGACTGGTTTTGTGGTCCAGGGTCACATATATGATCTTTCTATTATCTGTTTTGTTTGTAATAAATGTCCTAAGATTTAAGGGATACTGCAAATCCAGCTTGTTACTTTATAATACATTACAATGTATAAAACAATCATCCTGGCAACAAGACAAGTAGTTATTTTAAATACAATCGCTAAGTGGACGCAAGATGGCGCCAGTCGCGGTTTGTTATACAGTAGTTTGTTATACAGCGACATTATTATTGACGACAGTCATTATCTGAAAATATCAAACCTCGGAATATTTTAAGTCAATAGAAAACTGCACGCATGCTGATTGCGACGTGTTAAGATATGCGCCTTAAGTAAGAAATGGATTAACATCCTTCTATCTCCTCTCTCTATAGACATACATTAAGAGAGAGAAAAGCTGCATATACTTCGAAAAAATAGATAAAAGTAAAACATAGTGCTATGTTTAAAGGCTAGATTTTATTTGTTAATGTTTTAACAGGTTTGCAATCCAAATGAGCCATGCAGCTGCACCACAGTATAATATGTAATGTGACTAACCTTTGTGGATGCGATGTCTCATCAAATTTGATGTTGTTGTTCCGGTGTCTTTAATTGTTTTCCCACATTCTTTGCATCTAGCCAATTTGACATGTTAATAAACCCAAATGAAAGAACATATGGCACGGTTTCTCCCGTCATGTTTCATGGGACTTTCATTATGACATTTCAGAGTTTGCACGCAATACAAGAGTCTGAACTACCACGACATGTAGGGGTCGTTTTTAAAATATAGAGTCCTTTGGTCGAGTCTGAGTCAAGTCTGAAGTAATTTCAGTTAGAGTCCGAGTCAAGTCTGAAGACTATTTAAATGCGACTCGAGTCCGAGTCTCTAACTCGAGTGCCCATCTCTCTGCTATGGAGACACACTTAAACATCAACACTCATCATGCAAACCTCAACAATGGTGACAAAAAAATTCAGATAAGCAGATCAAAAGTCAACAAAACCAACAAAAAATAAATGCAGAAAATAGTAAGACAATTCAGCTACATCATTTATTCATGCTGCAATGCATGCTGAGATTTTTGTACTATGCTGGCACCCGGCATGCACTGTGGCCTGAAACTTTTTTGTTGATTGTCACCATTGTTGAGTTTTGCTGATTGTTAATGTCTGTGCCTGTCCACAGTTTGTTCAAAATCACTTAGAATATCTCATTTCCACAAGACTGCTGGATCTCACGCTGGAGATTTGGTAACACAAAACTCAAATTTATTAATGCCGCAAATAATCCATGATAACACTTTGGATGAAGTCAGAGAATCTGGCCATTGTATGATGATAATTTCACTACTAAATAGCCAACATCACTTGATCTTATTTGATATTGATTTGCCACAGAAAATGTGTTTTATAAACACTGTTATAGTGACCAGAGATAACATCATAAAAACAAGGTCCAAGTGTTCTAGGGTCAATAGAAGGGCCAAGTGCACCACTAAAGAAAGCACTAAGCAGCTGACCGACAACACTATCAACACTGACTATCGCAACAAGCCTAGTTGGAGCTAAACTGCAGGACAGTAGCCCTCCAGGAAATGAGTTTGACATCCCTGCACTAAAGGAAACACTAATCACCATAATGGTGACTTCAAACAAACAACTAGAGCTAAACCTAAACATAATTTTTTCCTCTTGCGATAAGTTCTTACAAAAATCATGGCGACGGATGTTGATAGGTTTATGTATATCCCAGTCACTGCACTAGCCATTATTTTAAATCGAAGGAGACATAGGTGTGTTATCCAAGTATTAATGGCAAGGAAAGCCCCTTATATTTGTGAGCGGTACATATGAGGTGTTTCTCCCTCCTTCTGCTTCAAGGTCTTGATCAATTGTGGCATTTCTTCCAGTTTAGAATCCAGTTTTCCCGTGATACTTTTTATGAGTTTATGAGTTTAATAAAGAACTCTGTCTAGTCTTCTGTCCAAACATACCACGTCATCTTTAAAGAATGATCGACTTTTATGTAAGTCAGGTGACCCGTAAATGCGGGAAAAATAAACTGTTTCCATTGCAGTTTTGTGAAATATTCCTTTTTCGAATTGTTTTCAATTCGCCATTTCAATTTGCGCAATTTGAAGGGTAATGGAAACTCGGCTACTGATGCTCAAATTGTCACTTAAAGCAACCTTGAAATATCAGTTACAAAATCATTCTGATGGTACACTGATTTCCAATAAGCCGAATGACTTCTGATTCTTTGCCACATTCTAACCAAAACTCTGTTCGGGGAATACGTAAGTTTGGTGAGCGGGTACGAAATTCCGTGAAAATGGCTTTACGGCAAAATAAGTATGGCAACATAGCTTTGCGAAGGAGTTTTATCAGTACGGACATCCTTATCTCATACACCATTAGCAATGCATGGATTATATTTTGTAATTGAACTAATTCAGAGTTGCAAACAGTTTATACTGTCTTGATTTTAGTTGTAGTTGTCTGTGTTATGAGTCAAGACTAACGGACAAAAAAGTACATCCGACAGCAGAGTGGACCTCCCTACCAGTGTTATTTATGAAAGTCGACAACGGCTATAACCTTATCAGTGTCATCCTATCTCACAGAGTTTTGTAGTTTGTCTGGGATGTCAAAAATCAGTCTCAGGATAGCATCTCATGCCAGGTAAGCGTTGAAAGTTTGCAACCTAGCTTGTAATAGTCTATACTGTCAAATGTTACATGCAATGTGGCCTATCTTGTTACCAACATTTGATTAAAGTTTAAACGCTTAGCACACAATATATGTGTGAAAATTGTAACCATAATTTATTCTTTTTTTATGGTTGTAATATTGCTCACCTTATCAGTCACATGGTTAGGGTTAGGGTTAGGCTTCATAGCATTTGAAATGATTAAGCTTGTCAACAAATACACATGTACATCTATCCACTGTAATTATGACAGTGGTCAATTTATGACAGTATATTAATGAATTCCACTCACTTAACTGTAGTCGCAAAAATACATAAAACTACATACAGTTGTTTTAATTCATCACTTATTAATCAAATTAACTGCAACACTGCTTAAGTGTTACTTTTACGGTCTTTAAACTGGACCCATCAAGCTGTGTACATTTAACGCCTAGATTTTGCTGTGCATGCACCAAGATTCAGTCAGTGCCAAATGGCTGTGAAAAAAAGCTGAAATTCACTGACAGTATAAATAAACCAATCAGTCTCCAATCAGTGAGATCAATAATGTTAATACAGTTATACATTTAGTAAAACTAAATATGAATTAGACAAAGAGTGAGAGGAAAAGAGAGAGGAAACGCAATGCTTATCTTCCTCTACTCCTTCATGTCTGAAGGCTATTAATGCCTCCCTAAGGTGGAATTAATAGTTTCCTTTTCTCAAAAAAAGGAAAAAGAAAAAATGCTTCTCTCTATACTCATGCAAGGCTGAGATTGCCACCTGCAGGCCTCTTGGCTTTCTGCTGCCACTTACACAAGTGTAACTTGGTGTTGATCACAGTCGCAAAGAGTCAAGGGTGGTTCACAATAAAAATGATTCACAGCGACCAAACATCATTCATTTTCAAAAAGAGCTAGCGATTTCCAGCGACACAAGCAAGGGCAACAATTGAAGCTGTTTACACTGGCTGCATTCACACAGGGACAAAGAATGGGATTGTTTTACTCAGACCCTGATCATATATTATTAAAAGCGTATAAACAGACAAAAAAATGCAGGAGATCTGACTTTCTCACATCTAATCTCCCAAATGTTGTTTTAAATCAAATATGTTTGCAATAGGTGGCTCAGTGGGTAGAACTGTTGTCTCACAGCAAAAAGGTCCTCGGTTTGATTACCGGCTAAACCTGGAGGCAGTTTTGTGGGGAGTTTGTATGTTCTCCTTGTGTTGGCATGGGTTTCTTCCGGGTGCTCTGGTTTACCCCACAATCCAAAATACATACAGTACAGGTAAACTTTACTGTACCCAATAAATTGCCCATTGGGGTAAGTGTGTGAATGTGTGTGAGCCCTGTGATGGACTGGCCATCTCTCCAGTGTGTTTCCCTGTCTTCGGCCCGAGACGTTGGGATTGGATCCAGCACCCCCACGACCCTACAGAGATTAAGCTATTGGGAGAATGGATGGTCACATGCTATACGTGGACATTTGAGCTATGTCTGAACATGTGTATCTGATTCCGCTGGGCAATGACTGTTCTGTAATAGCACCGGTGTGCGATAGCAAGCATTACATTTAATTCCTGACTTCAGCCAGATTATTACTCACCAGTATTTTTAGTTTTAGGGTTAGGTGTAGGGTTGGAGTTTAGATTGAGCTTTACAAATTGGGACCAAGTGTGCAACACTAGTCCTGAAAAGTGAAGCCAAAGCGTTTTGATCGCCCCCAAGTGGCTGGATGCAGGATAGGTCATGAACCCTGCCCTCTCCATGTAATCTAATGGGACGTGAGATAAACTAAACAAATCAAATTACACTTCAAATAAATTTGGTCCAAAGATGGTTTCTGTCATTTTAGGTTGTTTTTATCACGCTGATGTAAGTTCAAGTGTTAGTTTTTTTTTAAATGTTTGGTTTTAGTCAGTTATTTGATGCTATAAAAATGGGAGTGCGATGCCATGATTGACAGCTTCTCTGAGTGAAGTAGCCACTGAGGCACCAACAGACTTTTTTCAGGATCTTTGGGTAACTTCAATTTCTACATTTCCATAACTGTTTATTTCACACTAGCATGAGTTGTTCTGCAGTAAACTGATGTACTAACTGATTCAGCGGGAGTGTTGGCACGGTCTTGACACCACGACTGAGGCTGCTCTACTTCACGCTCAATACTGCGTAGACTCGAGCTCCAAGATGTTACCGCCATATTGGGACATTGGCGGCTTCACTTTTCTACAGTGGAAGAGAGTGAAGGTGCGTCGTCCATCTTTTCTATGATTGGGACCAATCAGGTCGTAACCTTGATTATAATCGGGCAGGGGCAGAAATTGGCACAAGAGCAGCCCTTATGGCAAGCGAACACAAGTCATGTGATACACGTTGTGCACAGGAATAGCCGACGGACAAAATAAGTATCATCTAGGGATAATTAATTTAGGGATAGTTCACCCAGAAACTTAAATTCTGTCATCATTTACTCGCTCTCATGCCGTTCCAAAACCTTAAGATTTTCAGATTTGCGCTTATCTTCAGAACATAAAGGAAATATATATATATAAATAAATATTAATATAAATCAATATAATATAAATATCAAAAAGTTGCCAACATTAAAGACATTATGAAAGTAATCCATATGAATCAAGCAGTTTAATTCAAGTCTTCTAAAGAGACATAACTGCTTTATGATGAGCAGATTTTCAGTAATCTTCAAAGATTTAATCACTGTCAGTGTGAATGTGTGAACAATCGCAAACGTGTAGTTCATTTTTAATGGAAAGGGGCACACATCTTTTGCTAGTGGTGCACTAATGGTGCTTGTACATCCAAAATTTTGCATGTGCACAGCTCTTTGTGATGTGTGTGTGTGTGTGTATGTATACTGTATGAATACATATATGTATGTGTGTGTGCATGCATATTTGTATGTATGTATGTATGTATGCATGTATGTATTAAAAAATTGAGGGTTAAAGGTGATTAACAAAAAATAATCATTTGCATGGTTGAATGATGTTGCAAAACAGTGTTTGAAAGAGGGGGTCAAAACAGGATAGAAAATAGTTTATTACTTCTATTTTTATGTAAAAATCTTGATAACATTATAAGTGAACATTATAAGTGATCAGTGAACATTATAAAATAAAAAAATGCAGTTTATGGTCCCTTTAAATGAGGAAAACATAATAAAGTTAAAAAAAAAATTTTTTTTGTCTGACTACAAGAGAATCTGATGCATATTTTCACTGTTGGGATGCCGCATTCAAGACTTGGAAGTAAACGCCCACTGCTATTATTAGGTAACAGTTTTGCATATTAAAATAAGTAAGTACTTGGAGTTACCACAGTTGACACAGGATGACTTACAGTGTTTGTGTAAATGGAAATATGAATGTATGAACCATTGTTTGTCGCACTCATAGAGCTATTCATAGTTTATCCTTTTCAATAAAGTAAAAACATACATGGTCATTTGCAGTATCATGTTTTAAATCAAATGAAACATTGCAATGTCTTACTGATGACAAAACAGAAGATATCACTCAGTGAATGGCTTGGATCGAAACAATAACAAAAGCAGCGTTCTCTCCGTTCTTCCGTATCCAATAACCCCAACGCATTAACCCCATAAATGCTGAAGCACAGATAGAACAGCAAATCACAAACATCACAACTATTCAGTTTCACTGCGGCGCTACAGTACAAATACTCCGTACATATCAAATGATCTGTAACAGACAAAGCAATAGTGACACATGGTAAAAATACTGTTACTCAAACTTGTTGTAACCAATATAGTTGGCTCTGCATCATCTATTATTTTTTAGTCTCTCTGAACTGTGTCTTGTTTAAAAACGAATCTGCAGTAAAATGAAGTGAACGAACGAACAGTGTCTTACTGATGCAAATCTGACTGGAACATAAAAATAAAGATAAAAATAAAGTTCATCCACGCTTTCTTAATATTACGATCACAAAGATGGCAATGCAAAGACTGTGTTTTTCCACAGCTTGGCCCTTAAAAACGTCTTGTAGTCCTCAGAGACATTTCTATGGTAAGTAATTCTGTCTTTGCAATTCTCTCATCTTTACTACTGTTTTTGGACTAAAGAGGAAGTTTTGAGTTCTGAAACTTCCAGGATCTTTTTTATAGTACAATGATCTTTTACATTTCAAAAGATCAAGGAAAATGAGATTTCTCAATTCTTGACCTCTTTAAAACTGATTCTGATTTGCGTACAGTTTAACTGACAAAATACTGATTTGATTTAACTAATGAAATTCCTGAAATTCCTGTGGTGTAGATGGACAAACACTAGATGGCACAAAAGCTGTGCAATGAACTTAAGAGTCTTTCATGCACCCTCCATTGCAGAGTACTTGTCACATGGCTTACAGGACACACACACACACACACACACACACACACACAGTGCTCTCTGTTTCTCAGAAGTTTTTCTAGGTGTGCACTGTGCAATATCCTGTGTGTTGAGGTTTTACTCAGAAGTAGCCTCATATTCCACACACATATATTATTTTGCAGTTCACACACACACACACACACACACACACACACACACGCACGCACACACGCATTCAATGTCTAAACACATTGCAAGCATGTGCTCAGTTGATGCCGTTATGAGTAAAATGTGCTCAGTAAATGTTTTTTTTTATTTTTATTTTTTTTATTACAGTGACCAATATGTGAAATACCTGATGTTAATTTGCTTCACAGTTCTCATATGTGTGGTTCGAAGAGAAATACGAGCAGAGTGCAAAACTGCCTAAATTCATTGCAACAAACATGCTGGAAAGATATTTCGACATTTACAGTGGATAGAAAAAGTCTAAACACCAGTTAAAACAGCAGGGTTTTTTTCTGATGTACAAAAATGAAACAAAGATAAATCATATCAGTACTTTTACACTTTTAATTTATAAAGGTGTTTTGTTTTGATAATGCTGTTGTCTGTGCAAAAAAAAAAAAAAAAAAAAAAACCTTTCTGTTTTTAGTACATCTTTGTTGTGTAAATGTACCCTTACTTTCGTTTTCAACAACGGAAACTCAATCAAGGGAAATGTATGCCTAGAGCACCTCCTAGTGGCCATCATTATATTATCTATATATTAGATATATTCTGTATTTTACAACATAACGATGGAAATTTTAACGTGATTAAAGCTTAATTTTTCTCCAGGCACTAATTTTAGACTCTCATTAAACTACACAGTTGTTGTGACTTGTTGTGACTGACTTGTTTCAGCAGCAATGGAGGAAAACAGATCCGAGAGAAATCATAAAAAGGAGAATTAAAAATAAAACAAATGGAAGGAAAGAATATAAAAGGATGGATCAAGTGCTGTAACAAGTGATGTGATGTAACGGCTGTGAAGCGCTGCATGTAAATGACAAACTAATAAAGTCTATATCCAGCCTTTGCTTAGGCTGAGCGTATTTCATTTATTGCGTGTATTCGGGAAGTTGAAGCGACAGAAAACGTTACATTTAGGGTACGTTTACACGACAGTGATGTACTAAAAACAGAAAAGTTTTTCCTTCGTGTTTTTTTGCGTACAGACGACAACATTGTCAAAACGGTCCTTGTTCACACAGATCCGCAAAAACGACTAAAAACACTGTATTCTGCCAGTAGTTGGCGATGTCACTTTATAAAGAAACACTGCACACCTATAGACTGAACACGTGCACATGACATCACCGTTTTCACAAATGCACATTTTTGTAGTTTACATGAAGACGATAACGGTAGAATTTTCAAACAATTGCACTTTGAAACACACTTTCCTAAGTTTGCGTTTTCTGGCCCCCAAAATGCTGTTGTCTTGTAAATGAACGGCCAAAACGCATAAAACGTTTCCGTTTTTAGTTGAAATCAGTGTTGTGTAAACGGCCCCTAAGTTTGAAGGGAGTAAAGCCTGTGTTTAAAGGAAATGTAATTTTGCCAAAGAAGAACTTTTAATTTAAATAGATTTAAAAGGAGCCGACTTTCAATGTAAGAATGCAGAGAACGGACTTGTGTTCTCGTGGAGACCGGTCTTGCCAAGCTTCCTTGGAAGAACGAACTCGGAACCGGCCGCAATGACTTCTGGGACACCAGGCGAGTACTAGCATAGATATCATATAAAGGCTAGATGTCTCGTCCGCGCTGCTGGCCAATGGAGCTCGACATCCGCACACGGCGGCCATCTTACGACAGGGTGCTCGCTCACTCATAACATGGTGCATGTACTTTTAAATAACCATAAATTGCTCAATTTTCTACCGATTTTCAAACGGTTTGGTTTGTTATAAACGTCAGAGATGTAGCTATTATACTGCATACATATGAATAATTATGTTCAAAATGTTTAAGCATTCAGAATTATAGCCACGTTAATAACGTTTGTAAGAAACCAAACCGTTTGTAAATCCGTCCAGATTTCAGCGAGATAAGAGGATTTGTGTGCGTGCTGCTCACTCACCTTAATTCACAGAGTCCTGTCCTAAGATGGCCGCCGGTGATGCCGGAAGTGACTCCGCCTTAAGACATCTAGCCTTTATATGATATCTATGAGTACTAGCTCAAGTCTGCATTCGATGCATCCTCGGTATCAAGAACACATCCGGGTTCTTTCATGCGTCCTCTGTACTTGCGTTCTTGAGAATTGGGTCTGAACTTCGACGGTTATGATGACGTAAAACGAGAACACAAGGACGCAAGACCGCTGAAGAACGCATATTGAGAAACACCCTTGCACTTTGAAACACACTTTCCTAAGTTTGCGTTTTCTGGCCCCCAAAATGCTGTTGTCTTGTAAATGAACGGCCAAAACGCATAAAACGTTTTCCGTTTTTAGTTGAAATTAGTGTTGTGTAAACGGCCCCTAAGTTTGAAGGGAGTAAAGCCTGTGTTTAAAGGAAATGTAATTTTGCCAAAGAAGAACTTTTACTTTAAATAGATTTAAAAGGAGCCGACTTTCAATGTAACATGCCACGATCATTATGCTTATCACTGAGAATTTGAATAATTATATTGTAGACATGTGCCGGTATTTGGTAATACGATAATGAACATGCATGATATTGCTATCGTGGACACTTCAAAATAGCGTGAATAATTATTTATAATGAATTATTCTGATTTTTAGAGTACAATTTAAGAATACTTTACCAATCAACTGTTTAAAATGCCCAACACGCATGAGAAGCGCATGGCAGAATGAGTGAACGAGTGAACTAGCACACGTACGTCTGCAAGATTGTCTGTTAAAGATCACTTCATCTGGAAAGCATCTGCTGTTTACTAACATCTGATAGATATCTTTAAAGGGATAGTTCACTTTGAAATTAAATTTTGGTATGTTTTAGCTTACCTCAAGGGCATTCAAGATGTAGGTGTCTTTTTTTCCGCAGTAGTTTCAATTTTGATATTTTTAGGTCAAACCGTTCTTGTCTGTCTGTCATTTCATGCAGGTCTGTGGTCACTGTCTCAAAGAGCATGCACAGAGTCCAAATTAAAACAATTCCCCTTCGTCCAAATTAAACAATTCCCCATCGTAAGTACACACTGATGGCCTAAGACACGAAACGAGCGGTTTGTGTGAGAAAACGAACAGTATTTATATTGTTTTTACCTCTTGTATCACAGCCACGTCCAAGTGATCTGTATGCAGACTGGTGCATAGATATATACACTAGATGTCGCCTTGGCTACGGCAGTTCTTAACGAATGCCGTAGACAAGACGACATCTAGTGTATATATCTATGCACCAGTCTGCGTACACGTCACACACCAGGAAGCGCGCGCGCCCTCAGATCACTTGGACATGGTTGTGTAGAGGTAAAAACGATATAGCCTAAATACTGTTCGTTTTCTCACACAAACCGCTCGTTTCGTGTCTTAGGCCATCAATGTGTACTTATGATGGGGAATTGTTTAATTTGGACGATGGGGAATTGTTTTAATTTGGACTCTGTGCATACTCTTTGAGACAGAGTCCACAGACCTGCATCAAATGACTGAGAGACAAGAACGGTTTGACCTAAAAATATCTAAATTGAAACTACTGCGGAAAAAAGACACCTACATCTTGGATGCCCTTGAGGTAAGCTAAAACATATCAAAATTTTATTTCAAAGTGAACTATCCCTTTAAGATGTCTGTTTTACATGCATTCTAAATCTAAATCATAAACATCTTAAAGACATTTTCTAAACGCCTATTTGACATCTGACAGGAAATGTCTTATAGACGTATTGCATATGAGCAAACACTCTAACAAATACATCTTCCAGATGTAAACACGCACATCAAATTGACGTTCCAAACAGCCATTCAGATTTTTGTATTCGCTATGGTGTTCATCACAGCACCAAATACTTTAAGACTTTACGGATATTTATTTTCAAACTTAAACATTTTTATATATTAATCTGGACTACATCCTGCCCTAAAGATTCTTTATTGTTCAGTCACACTTTAAGGCTCCATTATTTATCATTGGTTAATTCATTAGTTAACATAAACTGACAATGAAAAATATATATAATATATATACAGTATATATATACTTACTCTAAAACTTGTATAGTTTTTTGTCAGTGTTTATTTAAAAACATCCAATTATGCAGAATATAAGATCATAATTATTTAATTGATGAATTGTCAATACAATATATAACAATACAATACATAGGGTATGATTTTACCCCTAAATGCAACATACTGACACAAAATGATAACTGCAAATCCACCTTTCGCTGCCTGGAGTCCAGTTGTTCCTGTGAATTGCAGCGATCCATTTGTTTCTCTGTTCTGTAGCTTTCAGCAGTCAAATTCCTTGTCAAATCTATCTTTACAGTGTTTTGTGTGTTTTTTTACGCTGAAAACCAATGCTGCACTCAGTCTTTTTGGCACTCACTGTGTGTCACCGCAGTGACTCCGGCCGAGGCTGACGTCACACGCATACTCTTCTTCTTTATAATTCTTCAGCACTTTGATCTGTTTGAAACATTTGTTTACTTTATACATTTTTGTGTATTGCTTTATTGTATTTAAATGTTCAGCTCTTTTAGTTACAAAAAAAAATTATTAAACCTGTTACAGAATGACAACACTTTTTTTTGCAACTTATTTCAATATCGTAATAATACTTTATACCACTGTGATAAAAGCTTCAGCAATTATCACAACATGAAAAGCTGATACCGTCACATGTCTATTGTAATGTGATGATCGAGTGTGGGTCGGATGCGGATGTCTAAATCTGAGAAAATCATAGGTTCGGGTGGATGGTTTATTTTTAACAGAGGATTCGGCTGGCGTTAGAGCTGATCTCTAATAGCTATTCTAGCAGCGGAGCTCTTACAGTATTTCACCATACAGTGCACATAAAGTATTGAGTAAGAAAGAGTACAAACAAATTAGCAGCTATTTTTGCAGAGCTGTCCACATCATCTGGGAGATTCTGTGTGACAGGCATGTAAAGCAACCAACCACAACCACAAGCTGTTGGGGCGTATAAATACGAAACTCGCCACAATAATAGACCTCTGTGCAGTGAATGCTTGCTCATTTAAACAGTTCTGCAATAGTCAATGCAAAAGTTTGGAATTCCCTCACTGAAAATCTTGAGTAACCATCAATGATTTAATGTCACTAACAAGATCTTTAGGGCCCGTTTGCTTGATATCTGAGCCTGATATTATCGCTTGTAGCTGTTCGATAGTTCACATCAATCTAATCAGACTCAATTTCACAGCTAAACGAAGATAAATCTCGAGATAAATCTAAACCTTTCTCACAAATCACAAGTCTGCTATGCTAAAAGAACCGAATGTAAGAAAACCAGAGGGAAAGAAACTGTGTGTGTGAGACGGAGGGTCCAGCAGACTGTGGGAGTGCGGGATTCTGGCTGTTTTTCCTGGTCAGCTGATGTGGAGGGCGGGAGCTGATTGGTGCGTCCAGCTGGGCACAGCTGCAGCTGATCTGTGTGAGACAATGTTGTCAGTGTTTCCTGGTTCTCCACTTCTCCAGAAAGAAAGAGAGAGAGAGTGTGCGGTTTAGGAAGACACTCACAGGATGTTAGTGGATCTGCAGAGGCAGACCGATACACCAGAGGACACAATGGCAATAGGAGAGGATGAGGGGCGCAGACTTGGAGGACTTAATCAACATGATCTTGATACTTTATTTTAATATAATTCTGATTTTATTTTTTTGATGACCCTAGATTAGGTCTAGTTGTGAACCAATTTCAAAAGACTTGAAGGAATCTTGAGAGAGAGAGAAAACAGACTGGTGTTTTTGCTGTTGTTCACTCTAAGAGATAGTCTTATCTCCTCTATCACCTCTAAGAGGTGATTCCGCTTCAGGTTGGAGTCTCTTCAGTCATCCTGAAGCTCTTGGCTGGTTTTGGATCTTCAGGCATGGGCTGTACCACCAGTCTACTACAGGCGTTGCACTCCGTAATGAGAAGAAACCATTCACACATCTTTTCATGCCAGCAGGAACAGCTTTTCTTGGAAATCACACCACTGGAAGAGGGGATGGTCACCAGCAGACCTCACACCATTATCATCATGGTAACCAGAGCTTCTTACCGTATTTTGATAACAGCAGTTTAAGGCTACTTAACGTTTCAGGAGTGACAAGCGCATTTAAATGCGGTAGTGAATCCCATATGATCGTTTTGTTTGTGCAGGGAACACGACTCACTCCTGAAATTGACACAGTGGTAACCGTAACCATAGCAACATTCTGGCATCTGGAGTGTTCGGTATCCACTATTTTTGACCAAAGTAATATTATAGTGGCCAAAGAGATATTCTGCAATTTAACCACAATCACTGTCGACACAGGCGTCACATTTTGTTCATGCTTGAAAGGCTGATATGCAGAGCACTCTCTTTAAGTTTTGGCTTGTTTTTGGGCTTGTTTGGGTTTGGCTCATAAAGAGATCAAGTTTAGGAAGTTATTAAAGTGGGCGGGTGGTGCCATTTTCGTTGCGTAATTCTGGTCTTGGTCTCAATATAAAGCACTTGGATTTTTTCCCAGTTTATAATTGGCTTGTTCTTGTTGGCTGTTTTTCTAACAAGATCTGGCAACACGAGAGCCTCTGTCAAGGCTCGTACCTCTTTCCCTGAGATTTGCTTGCGTCGTCCAAACAGAAGAGAGACATCACTGATGAGTGTTTAAATACATCATTACCAACTAGTTTTTCAGTTCAGTTTTGCACACACTAGAAATTTTGTTAATGCTGTTGTCACTACCTGCATCTTTCAGGAGTTAATTCAGTTGTACAATGCGGTTGTCACACCCGTAAATGACTGAACTGTGTGTGTTTACACAGTAAAAGGTGAACGGAGAACCGAATGTAGCTGCAGTGTGAATGTGGCCGGAGAGAATACTGGTTCCAGAGTTCTAAAAATATTTCAGAACTGCAGATTTTTGATTATTAACAGATGTCACATGCTCAGCACCACATACTAAAAAGATATATATATAATGCTGCTTCTGATATACAGCAGAATAGTCTGATAAATTACACTCATTGATTTTTATCTAATTTAGTTTAACATTTACATGTACTACTAGTGTTGACAAAATCCCTATTCGCACGGTAATTGTTTCTCATGTGGATGTTTGTAAAAATAAATTTGCATGGCACCTCAGTGATAAAACTCACGGATTCGCATTGCAATTTATTGTTCCGGGAACCCGGGAACGCACGGCTCACGTGGTCCGTCGCATGATTGTCTGCTTTATGTAAAATGTCATGTTTGGAATAAGAAGATTAACGCATTTAATTAATTTAGGAAAATAATATCCTATTAATTATATGATTATTTTGAGAATTTTCTCTTTAAAAATGATACATTGAAATTCGTTGTGGGTTATGTTATGTGAACTTGACAATTTCAAGTTACTCTGGCAAGTAAAAGTTATTGAAACAAATGAAAATGTGTTTGATAACTTTTTATTTTAAATTGGACTTGCATGCGTATGCAGTTTTTTCATCACACTGACCTGCGTCTCACGTTTTTAACAGCAAAAAACATGTTCTGTGTGAACCAGCCCTTAGGCTACATCTTTAAAATGCATCCGGATTACAGCGAATTCATTATCATTATCGTATATGGAGCTCGGCAGTGGACAAAAAGGATTTTAACAGTGAATTCTGAATCGATCTCTTCTTGTTCACTCAGAGATGTGGATTTGGATGGATAATGAAACTACCACACGACCTTGGTGTTTGTCAAAAAACGGGTAATTCGGCCGGGGATTTTTACACTGACATTCTAGTTTCGGACGGCAATAAAATCACAGACCAACCCCTGCTAATGTTGAAAGTACCTTACGTTCCCATGAGAAACAATTACCATCCAAATATGGCTAAAATCGATTTAAAAAATATGGAAGTTATATGTATAGAATTATTTTTTTTCCAGTAGACCTAGTTTAGTTTTTGAAGTGATATGGACAAATCATGACTGAAATTACAATAATCTTCTGATATCATATTATGAGGATGCTGAGCCCTGTTCTTTGTATGTGTTCAACTGAGTTAAATGGATATGTCATCGCAATCTCAAACAGAAACAGGAATAACAGTGATGTGTTTAAAAAGAATCTAAATCTGAAGCAAAATCAACAAAATAATTTAGCACAGCCTGACGTTATACTTTGTTCATGTCTGTATAAATCGTTCGAAATGCTGAAATACAAAAACAACAGTGTAAGACACAATACAAATTTCATTATGGAAATAATGAAACACACTTTATCCTAAATTTTTCTTTTGTTCGCTTTGCTCATATAGAGTCCAGAAAATCTGTGTAACCTTCTAAAATTACTTGGTTGGCTGGTGATAAGTTATTGTGATGCATAATCATTTTCATACAGTACAAATTAAATAAATGGTATTATGAAATGCTGCATTTTTACAATATTTATGTGCAATTCCAATGATACACAATTCTCTAAGATAATTATCTAAGCCATTTTCACATTTCCGGGGTTCTCAGAAGTCATCATAGTTGGGTAAACTTCTATAGTTGTGAACTGAAACTACAACATATATCATTTTTGTGTTCCCATTTGCTCCAATAGAAAAAAAAATAAATCCATAATGTTTCTATAACTTTCCAAAAAAGGAAAAAATATCAAGGACTTGATTACAGTGGTCAAAAGAGAGAAAGATGTCACATTTGCCATCACTCCCTCAGCCATTGTATAAGAAACACTCTGCAGTGTTAACTAGTTTTCTGTCATTTAATCCCACATGGAACAGAATAATCTAGTGCTTTCCATATTATATAGTTTCATGTATCTGTTCATCTAGATCGCGTTGTGTTTGTGAGGTTTAGAAAAGAGACCGTGGGGTTTGATCCAGGCTACAGACCTGATTCTGACCGAGCTCACAGACAGAGAGAGGAAGAAAGGCACACCCATGGGAAATGGAACTCCAGAAAAAATGCTGGGATCTTTGGGAAAAGCCAAGCAACAGCTGTGCTTATGTTCTGTAGCGAATCAGAGACAGATCTGAGATCTGTGGTCGTGTGAGAGTGAGGCAATGAAAGAGACTTATGCTGTGTTTCATTTACTATGTTTAAGTTGATATGGCTCATTCTCAATCAACTGAGCAGGAATACATGTGAACTTGTGCAGTGATTTTCCATGTAGGTCAGCTGAAAGAGAAAAAACAAGCTTGAAAACAGCTCTGCATCTGGAGTTACTTATGCCTTCATTCATTTAATTCTTTTTGCTTTTTTTCTTCTCTTACTCTGTTCTTTTTAACAGACCGTTTGAGAAAGCTATGCACATTTCAGCCACAGAACTGCATATATAAATCCATGATAGCTGATTGTTTGCTTTGTCACAGCAAAGGTAAAAATGACAAAAATATTACTTAAAAAATATATATAACTTTGATTCCCCCCTCCCCCCTCCACACACACACACACACACACACACACAAATTGATTTCCAGCATTTTTTACCTTCATAGTGGCAATTTTTCCTAACTTCATAAAATGTATACAACATCTTTTTTTCTTCATGTAAAGTTCTTAAATTTAATAAATAAATCAAAATAGAATAAGACAACACTATATGGCTGTTACCAATCAAATACAATCAGTATCAACAAAATCCATTTTTGCATTTGAAGTGGCATTTAGGTATATTTACAAAGATGCTGTTTAATGCAACTCAGATGTGGCTTGTAATTACAATTGCAGTGTAATTATATAATAAGAGTTTTTTTTTTTTTTTGATTAAAATGTAAATATACAGTAATAAGAAATTAGTCGTCTTATTGAGAGGGTCATTAAATCATTCAGTCAACTGATCAACGGCTGCCAGATACACTGACTATCAAAGCAACATGAATGAATTAAAAAGTCTCAAGCATGAAGAATGCCTTATTAAGCCTATACACTAAAATATAACAAATGTACAGGTAGTGGAACTCACTCCTAACCTGGTGTTTCTGTACATAACAGTGAAGACCTACATTGGGATATCTATTTGCTATAGATATATTTTACATGAAGAAGCAGTGTTAGGGTTGCACGACTACTCATTTCTTTTAGTCGAATACCCAAGTTACACAAGTACTCGAGGTTTATGTTATCGCTTTTAAAAAAGACATACAAAAATATAGTTATCCTCTATTCATTGTCTCTCGTTAACGTTATGCGATTGTGTTGTAATCTCTTAAGATTTAAACTACATGTAGTTTAAATCCCAAGAGAGAGATGCGTGATGCAGAATGATCAATAATAAGAAACTTAAAAAAAACCTCAGATTACAACATAAGTATAGAGTACAACACAATCACGTTGAGGAGAACTTATGCTTGTCTTTTGCTGGTTCGTTTTGTGATGACGCTTGTGTTCTTGTCGGTTGGTGGTGTGTCTGGTGAGTAACCGGTGTTCTCCCTGTTTTGCTATAGATATATTTCTGTTAGTTTTGCCCTACCATGGGTCTTTTGTTTTCCATCCCTGTTGGCTGAAGTTTTGTGTGTTTACATTTTTCTTGTTTATAAAGATCTATTACAGTGGTTCTCAACTGGTTTGATCATGGGACCCACATTTTCCCATGGTCATTAAGAAGCAACACAGTTGTTTTTTTTTTTTTTTTCAGATATTTGACCTAATTCCTAAAAAATATTTAAAAAAATATATAAATACTTCTCCTGATGAATAAAACGAACATCATACCTGCATGCAAATCCTTTCCAGCTAACATACAAAGTACCAGTTACATAATTTATTGGTACTTTGTGGTAATTTCGTAAATGTATTTATTATGAAGTGATATACAGCGCTGAGAGTGAATGCTATGAGCACAGTATAACAGCTGACAGGACAGGAAAGGTTTTTATTTTTTCCGGTGTTGAAAGACTTTTTATTTCATAAGTTATGAAAATAACATTTACTCACTTAAACTGCGACTGACTGAACTGTCAACGGCTTTCACGCACGTCTTTCACATCAGAAAAACCGTGACCCACCAGTTGAGAAACACTGATTTATTATAAATTCTGTCCTGTCCTCAATACCTAACATCATTAGACTGGATTTCCATTTGTTATTCATGAATCATAAAACACCTGATTTGACTGGACTAACTTCATTTTACAAATCCAAGCCGGACACATGAATGGTATTTCAGTTTCGTGCAGGACGCAGATTTAGCCAGGGACTAACAGAAGAATCTTTGCTACACAGCCCTTTTTTGGCTGGTCTACAGAAGGCACAGATGACTTCAGGTACCCAAACTTGCCATCTGTTTCACACAAAGGTAGATTTATTTCTTAAAGGCCCACTGAAGTGCCTTGAAACGCGCAGCTTTGTACGATGCGTTGACGTAATTTCCACTGAAACAGGAAGCTAAGGCGGGACATATTGAATTGCCCCTCCCCCTTTTCAAATAGCCAATAGCATTTAGTTTACCTCACAGACTGCAAGTCGTACTTGAAAGAACCATGGAAGCGAATCTGAGGGCTGATGATACGTTGGATTCAACAGTAGAGGTGTGAATATATTCTACCTATTTCATTCTTAACCAACGTACAGTTGGAAAACAGAGTAAAACTCGAGCGTTTGAGCAGTTGAACACATATCTCTGAGCCATATTGCTCCGTGACGTGTCAACGGTCGCTTTGGCCAGGTGGTATTTATAGTATAGGGGGCGGAGCTTTAGATTCTAGAGAGCATTTGATTGGACAGAAGATGTGATGAGAAGAATCCTCAGTGATGTTATTAAAATCTATTTTAGCGGAAGTGAGAGACTCTAAGTTTTGAATGCTTATATCTCCTAAATGCAAATGTAGTTATTGTTTTGAAACACACCAGCTTATTCATAACCTTAAGGCTAACATATTCATACTAAAAGCTAAAAAAAACTTACATTTTGATGTCTTTAAACATTACCATTGCACTGATGTTCAGACAGATTCAGAGAATAGGGAGGTTGAGAACAATTGTTTCTTTTTCCAGATTGATATTTGTGAGATTGAGTGTGATTTGATGTTTGGCTCTATGACTGCACAGACTGCCTTCTTATCTCTCTTTTTCTCCTGTCAGGTTTTATCAACCAATAGTGGTCAATATTAATGCATTTATTAAAATGAAACGGTTTATTATTTTATGATACAAGACAGACTGAAATTGTGGGAAGTGAATGTGCATTTATCTAAAAAAATATATTTACTCAACATTCAAAATGATGATGAAAACATAAAACGTGCATTTTACACTGAAGCACTTTAAATACATTTTGAAACACAAAAGGTATAACTAAATGCTGTAACTACAACTCATGTTAATCAGGCGAGCGGGCAGGGCAACTTTTTGATGCCTATAATCTCTTATCTATTCTTTTTAATAGAGTGTTGCGGACGGTGATGACGTATATTTCTGTAGGCCAGCCCGGATGTTATCATAACCCTGGTTTTCTTGATAAAAACCCAATAGGTTTTTTTTTTGCATTGGCTTTTCCAATCTTGCAGAAAACATTTAAGAATTTTGAAGCCTAAGTACAATCATCAAAAGGAAAAAGCAAATTGTAGGCTATAAACAAAATATGCATAAACTTCCAACAACTTTTTTCCCTGAAAGTTGGAGTTATGATAATAAGCAAGAGCTCGATTGTAAACACAACGAGGATGTGAAAGCGGACGAGTGAGTAGATTTACCTGTTTGGCTGATGAAGTTTAAATGTCCCCGACATCCTCTATTCCTTTCAGCCACTTGTGAGCAACCACCTTTTTTAACACAAGTAAAAGCTTTTAAAAAACAACAAGGGTATTACATATGTATTTTATGTTGTAGAATGAGACATGAAAATATCTTGAGCTTGTGTTCACCACGGATCTTATTCCAGGCATTTAACTAAAAACCCATTCATTGACTTCGGGACAATGGAGCCAGAAGCGCTAACATGTTTCTGGATCTCTACAACTTTATTGGCCTGGCTGATACACAGAATCAGTCTCTCACCACTGTGCACACTTGAACAGCTTTCATTACACTGAATGACTGGTCTGGAATAGTATTACTACTTCAGTCTACTTGCTGATATACAGTACTGTGCAAAAGTCTTAGGCATGTTAATATCCCCACCCCAAAAATGTCCCCAAAAATGGTTTTAAGTCAGTTATTTATATCTTTTGCTGTAGTGTGTCAGTAGGAAATATCAGTTTACATTTCCAAACATTCTTTTTGCCATTAATTGTAATAATCCAGCGAGATTTGTGTATGCACAAGGAGTCTGACAACAGCCGGTATGATCTGATCTCACCATCATCGAGTCCGTCTGTGATTACATGAAGAAACAGAAGAAACTGAGACAGACTAAATCCAGAAGAACTGCGGGAACGTCTCCGAGACGCTTGAAGAAACCTTCCTGCAAAGCTACAGTACTGTGAAAAGTACTGGCACTTGTGTTAAAATGCTGTAAAGTGAGAATGCTTTCAAAAATAAAATCATAAATTGAATTTATTTATGATTTAACAATTTTTGGTGTAATGACCCTTTTCGTTTAAAACAGCTTTTGTCGAAGTTTGAGTTTTTCAGGGAGCTTTGCAGGAAGGTTTCTTCAAGCATCTTGGAGACGTTCCCGCAGTTCTTCTGGATTTAGTCTGTCTCAGTTTCTTCTGTTTCTTCATGTAATCACAGACGGACTCGATGATGGTGAGATCAGATCATACCGGCTGTTGTCAGACTCCTTGTGCATACACAAATCTCACTGGATTATTACAATTAATGGCAAAAAGAATGTTTGGAAATATAAACTGATATTTCCTACTGACACACTACAGCAAAGGATATGAATAACTGACTTAAAACCATTTTTGGGGACATTTTTGGGGTGGGGATATTAACATGCCTAAGACTTTTGCACAGTACTGTATACAAATAAACTTGGATTGATAAAAACACTGAGAGTGTAAGCGAGCCAAAACGTGGATGTTTACATGCATGTTTGATGTATGTATTCATTCGTATGACTGCACTGACAGTATTGGATGTGAACAAAACATGAACTGAATTGAGCTGGATGATGAAAGCTGCTTTATTGCTGATTTAGCTTCGTTTCATACCTGACGATTTTTACAATATCGACACTGACATTAAAACTGAATTGAATCAATACTGAACTGACTCAAAGTGAATATGATGACAGTATTGTCTTCTGTAGAGCTGCTTATTGCAGAGTTGAACTCATTCCATAACTGATTAACTTAACACAGTTATTGAATTGAACTGAATCAACACTTCGGCTAAAAATGACACCTTTTGTCTTTTTTTAGACCTGCTTTACAGCAGAATTGAATCTGTTTGCATCATTGATCATTACTTTCCTGTTTATTACTGTAAAGCATCTTTAAAGCAATTAATATTTAATAAAGTGATATGTAAATAAATGTGACTTGACGTGTATATGAACATGTTTTCTTCCTTCATTTCTGTCACTCTCGCTCTCCATCTGTCTCTGGTGGTGAAGTCACATGTAGGTCTGCTTCCCCCTGACCACGTGCTCTGTCTAACAGGTTTCACTTGCTCAGGAAAGTTCTGCTTCTCTCGCAAAGGTCGACTTGCTGTGGCATCCGCATACAGTCTGCTTATCAGTGTGTGTGTGTGAATACATGCAGAATTATGAGCTTCAGGAGTAAAATCACATTTCGGAAGAAGATAAAAAGCAGACGGGTGCGGGCAGACTGCAGTCGAGTGAGCTGTGTATGTATTTCATCATTCTTAATTTAATATTTCAACTCTGCTTTGTGTTTGACTTTGGCAGTGCACTCGCATCAGTCAAGGGATCTTTAATCAATCTGGGATAATTTCATGTTTTACCTTAATCGCAGTACTTGTACTGTACATGTGTCCGTTGATTTCACTGCTTTCTGGCTTTTTTTTTGTTTTGTTTTTTGAAAAATGTCTGTCCTCTGGCAGTGCCCTTTATTTGTTTCATAAAACATGCGAATACAGTTGGTTCTTCTTTGAGTCAGTGTTTGAATTGAACTGATGATAACTGGTCAATTATTTATGAACATCTGTTCAGTACTGTTGGCAGGTGTTGGTACACACAGCCTGATTGTTTCACTAACGTACATGCCCTTGACTGATGGGCAATAATGTTTGTTGCCATGGAGAAAGACTTTCCTGTGTGTTATGGATAGCTGTGACTGTTTCTTGATCTCCACACCCTGGCTGTTGATGTTGATAATGACTCTTCTGCCCACTGTGAGATTATTTTGGTGGATATTCTTTACTTGTTCTTAAGCAACCACTAGACACTTTTTTTTATTATTATTATTATCCTGAGCTGTGCAAACAAATCTTACTAATTTGCTAATTCATTTATTCTTATGTATTCCGTTAACAGTGGCGCAATCTATATATAGATAAAACCAAAAGCAAAACCAAAATATAACCATGAGTCTCAAGTTCCGGGGTTCAGTCCTGTGGATGCAGTTGTTGAAAAATAATTCAATTTAAAAATAAATGTTCTGTTGTATTGCTGTTAACATATACAAGACAATTTTCATTAATTAGGGTATTAGTGGCTTCTAAAATATCTACCAAATGACTAGACAAAGCAACATTCCGTCATTTAAAAAAAAAAATTATTTAACTAATTAATACAAATTTTGTGAGGAGGGTCTGTAGATGTAGTCTGTAGGGAGAGCGGGGCACAGCCTAACACTTTTTGACTTTCTCAGTAGGTGTAAATCCACTTAGGGTTCACAGTATTTATTTATTAATTTCACACATGTCTAGTACAATTATGTGGTTTTGTTTCAAGTAAAAAACAATACAGTGTTATTTTTTTATTTATTTTTTTTTTTTTATTGCTTTACCCCGAAAGAATGGAAGTGAAATGTGACAACATGCCTCATAGTACATTGTAACATGACCATATGACAGATTAAAATGTTATCTGATCTAATAAAAACAAAATATACAAGACCAACTTAAATATTTTGTCAATAAAATGTAATTATGAATTTTTTCATATAAAATAATGGCATTTTTTATAATAAAAAATATTCAAGGTTTTTGAGTTTGACAGCAAACACACCGCAAAACACAGCTATACAGAATATTTCAAAACATAAAAATAATTAATAATTTCTTAACATTGACTCAATAGAGTCTAAAGTTTCTCAATATAATTCATAAAAGTATAGAATAGAATAACATAGTTATATTATAACATGCCCCGCCTGCACAACTGGGATTTAAACCCGGCTAGTGTCTTCTGCTGGTTAGATCAACATTAAAGAACTATCTCAGATATAAGATTACAATAATATGTTTTACATAAAGTAATATGTAAAACAGAGATGAAAATTAACTTAAATTTACTTTAGCTATGGTTAAATAAATGTTCAGTGAAATCTTCCAGAGATTTTTATTATTATTATTATTATTATTATTATGGTGCAATTTTATCTCTATATAGTGTTGATATGGCAGCTAGTAAATACACTAAGATTTATCATGCTGGCATGTGTGGAAAGTTTTAAAGCATGTGTGTTGCAACTAGCCCCGCGTTAGTTTGTTCCCCTCTCGCAATGCCAAATGCTGTGTGAATTGGCTCCTAGGAAAGGTTTGAAAATGTAAGTTTTATATAATGTGATGAGTAAAATATTGTCGGCTCATGGACAATTTGAGGATTACAACTCTTTTCTGTGGTCATTGACTGTAGACTGTCGTCATTCTCCGTGTTGAAGTTATTTTAATTTGCAACCCATTTTGGGTTAATTGAATGATTTTAACCCAGCTGTATTAGGAGTGGGTGATATGATCTTATTTCACAATAAAATAAATTGTATTTCATGATACAAACAATAGGACAAATAGAATAGAACAAAGATATAAAAAAAAAAAAAAAAAAAAAAAAAAAAAAAAAAATGTATCTTCACTGAATGAATTAAATGTAAATTGATCCTTATTAAAGATACAGAAGAGCAGTGAGTTATTAAAAAAAAAAACCTTGGGAGAACCCAGGCTCAGTCGGGGGCCAGTTCTCCTCTGGCGTTTATGAACTAGAGGCCGGATTTAACTGTTAGATTAAACATATTATATGAATGCCTGGCTAAAGAGATGCGTCTTTAATCTAGTTTTAAACTGGGAGAGTGAGTCTGAGCAACGAACAGTATCAGGAAGGCTATTCCAGAGTTTTGGAGCGAAATGTGAAAATGCTCTCCCTCCTTTGGATGATCTGGATATCCAAGGTATGACCAAAAGCCTCGAATTTAGTGATCTTAAAGAGCGCGATGGACTATAGGGCGATGGAAGATCCGTTAAATAGACTGGAGCTAAGCCGTTTAGGGCTTTATAAGTCAATAGCAATATCTTGTAATTAATACGGAACTTTATAAGTAACCAATGTAGTGATGATAAAATCGGTGTTATACTGTATGATCATATTTTCTTGATCTAGTAAGAACTCTAGCGGCTGCATTTTGGACTAACTGTAGCTTGTTTATTGAGGATGCAGGACAACCAGCTAATAAAGCATTACAGTAATCTAGTCTCGAGGTCATGAATGCATGAACTAACTTCTAAGGTGGAAAAAGGCTGTTTTTGTAACATATGAAATATGATTTTCAAAAGACAGGTTGCAGTCTAGTATAACACCCAGGTCTTTTACTGTAGACTAGAGGATAAAGTAACAGGACATCCTACTATGTTAAAGTTGTATTGTGAGAGGTTTTGTGGGCGGTTTTTTGAACCGATAAGTATTACCTCTGTCTTGTCTGGATTTAATAAAAGAAAATTACACGTCATCCAATCTTTTATATCTTTAACACACTCTGTCAATTTGGATAATTTAGCATTTTCATCCGGCCGTGATGAAATATATATTTGAGTGTCATCAGCATAACAATGGAAACTAATTCCATGTTTCCTTATAATATTTCCAAGTGGCATCATATATATTGAGAATAATAGAGGGCCTAACACAGATCCCTGCGGCACTCCATAGTTTACTGAAGTTATGATCGATTTTTCTAAATAGACAAAATGGTAGCGGTCAGATAGGTATGATCTGAACCAGCTTAATGCTTGTCCTTGAACACCAGTATAATTTTGTAGTCGATCTAAGAGTATTGTATGATCTATAGTATCGAACGCAGCACTAAGATCAAGTAAAACTAGTATTGAGATACAGCCTTGGTCAGAAGCTAAAAGTAAATCATTTGTGATTTTAACGAGCGCAGTTTCAGTGCTATGATGCTGCCTGAATCCAGACTGAAACTTTTCATAGATGTCATTTTCTTGCAAGAAAGAGCCCAGTTGAGCGGACACAACTTTTTCTAATATTTTAGACATAAATGGAAGATTTGAAATGGGTCTATAATTTGCTAGATTATGTGGGTCAAATTGTGGTTTCTTAATGAGTGGTTTTATAACTGCCAGTTTAAATGTTCTTGGAACATGACCTAAAGATAAAGATGAGTTAATAATATTGAGGAGAGGCTCTTCCACTATAGGTAACACTTCTTTCAGTAGTTTAGTTGGTATAGGATCTAATAAACATGTTGTTGTTTTAGATGAAGTGATACGTTTATTTAACTCTTTTTGTTCTATAGTTGTAAAGCACTGTAATTGTTCTTGCGGGGTGATAATTGAGGCTGAGTTATAAGGCGTGATTGAGGACTGAACATTTACAATTGTGGTTCTGATGCTTTCTATTTTCTCAGTGAAGAAGTTCATGAAATCATTACTACTAAACTGTAACGGGATATTTTGTTCAGGTGATGTCTGTTTATTTGTTAGTCTAGCCACGGTGTTAAATAAAAACCTTGGATTGTTTTGGTTGTTTTCTATTAGTTTGCGGAGGTGCTCAGCCCTGGCTTAAGACATAACCGATTGTGTTTACATGAATACGCCACATGATTGGGTATTTTAATATAATTGTGTGTGCATGTTTGACCATTCAAGCTCAATAAGCTGAGAAAGAGAACTGAGTTGAGGATCGCATGCTGTCTGAGAGGTGGCTTTATTAGTGTGCGGTTTGGTTGAGTCAGTCAGTGCAAGTATACCGTATCGAGTCATTTTTTCACGGGTTAATGCACTTAAAATCTCATTTAAACATCATGCACATCATTCTTTCTGTTTACTCATTCATGCATGTTTCCTCATGACTCTAATGTGTCAATGACTTATACTGTGTTTTATATAAATGATATAACAAAATCTCTAATGATAGAAACGTACTATTGTCATACGGTACTGCCCAGTATAGTAATTTCTAAACAATAGATGAGTTCAGAAACAACTGTTGATGAAGTAAAAATACAAATAAATCAATTAAATATTTTTGCAGTCAAAATATACAGGACAATTCGTAATTAGGGCATTAATGACTTCTACATTATCTACCAAAAGACAAGACCGAACAAAATTCTCCTGAATTTTTTGCTTGTTTTTGGTAAGGAAGGTCTATAGATGGTATATGTCAAATTCTGTGTGAAGTGGCTCCAAGGCCAGGTTTTAAAATGTAGGTTTTGTATATAATTCAAGATGTGACGACTAAAATTTAGTTATTTGCACATGTGTTTGATTACATTTTCAGCTTTGGCAGCATGTTCTTAGATTTCTCTTGTTAAAGCTTATTTAGTTGCTGAATGCACTAAGATTAGTGTGATGTCTGCAACACAGGAAACTGTGTTGACACCACAGTATTGTGGTTTATTTAGGAAAATGACTAATATCTCCTTTAAGGTGATGATACACAGGGCAATGTTTTTGAACAATGTTGCCGAGCAATGTTGCTTGGACACCGTCCCACTGAGAATGGGCAACAAATTTCTATCTGGACACTTTAGATTGTTTTTTTTATTTTTTTGACACAGATGATATTTGACTGGCTTTTATATGTTTCTCATTTTAAACTGTACTTTTCGTATAATTAGTGCAGGGTAGAGTATAGAATTGGCTACGGACAGTAGTACTTTTTGGTTTTGGTTTTCTGCAGATTATGTAAGACTAGTACATTGACTAGTACAAACCTTAGTAAATCACCTTGCGTGATTCATTTAAATACTCTCCTCCCATAAATGTTGCGTCTGAAAGGGAAACTTAAAATATTGTTTAATTTTCTATGTCTGATGCATGAGGATGTGGGGGTGAAACACATGCCTCAGTAAAACTAAACTTATAATCAACAATATTTATATACAAATAATGATTTGCATTGCTTTATGTCTGGGCCTCAAGATCCACTGTCCTGCAGAGTTTATCTCCAACCTTAAACAAACTCACCTGCCTTTAGCTTTCTAAAAACCCTGAAGACCTTGATTAGTTTGTTCAGGTGTGTTTTATCAGGATTGGAGCTAAACTCTTTCAACTCTTTCTTAAAAATTTCAAGGGCAAGAGTTGCCCACCCCTGCTTTGTGGGATTGTAGTTGATTCCTTCATTAACGATATTTAAAAAAAGTTTGTACCATTGTGTATTTATTTTCAAATACTTATTTGCTTCGAATAAAATGTTGTGATTTATCTGAGAGCTGGTTGGTTTACTTCATGTTTTTTTATTTAAATGGGTCAAAAATTGATAAATCAAATTTTCCTTATCTTTTGACATATAAGACATTTTAATCCGATTTGTTCATATAGTAGGAAGTAAATACAAGCAACAAAACGATTGAGATGCCACTGAGGACAACAAAAAAAGTATGTGCATTGCCTTCCATGTGATCCTATTAGGAAAGTGTGGATGAACTTTATTTTTAACTAAGTTCCAGATTGCATCAGTAAGACACTGTTCGTTTGTTCACTTCATTTTACGGCATAATTCTGAGTAACAATGTTTTTACCGTGTGTCACTATTGTTTGGTCTGTTATATATAATTTAGTATGTACTTATTACAGTGGCCCAGTAGTGCACAACACAATGAAATTTAAAAAGCAAACTTAAGTTCAGAACACAACGAAACTAATCCACAACACAACAGAAAATGTACAACACTCTCAGAGCGCGATAAAGTTAGTCTTCCATGCCAATAGAGTCAGCAGTCTTAATATATCAACACCACAATTAGTTTTAACAGTATGTAGCTAACCAAAATTGTATATCGACATTCAAAATCACCTACGTGCATTATAGCTGCATGATCCCTAAGGGAACGTCTGCCAATTCCTCCAAGTTGTTAAAACATATAATTTGTATTAATTAAAATTACTTTTAACGTTCAAAAACAGACATGATCAAAATCCAAAGCTTGGTTGTATTGGTAGTAGACTGGCTTACTACAGGTGACTTTTGTCCAATACCTCTCTTCATGTATTTACAGTAAAAAATAATTTTTTAAGGACATTTCTATAATAGTTTTTTCTTTTTTCTTTTATCATGTTTCAAAGATTGTAATTCCTATTAACCAGACTGACTTACAACGGGTGAAATTGTGACAATAGCTCCCTGTATGCACAGTACATTATTTGTTTTTGTTTTATTTGTCTTCTGTAATTCACCTAAAGGTTTTTTTTTCCATGTCCCAAAGCTTGTGGTTTGTTCCTAGTGACCAGACTGACTTATTACAGGTGAAATTGTGCCAATACCTTCCTGTAATTCTGCAATTCACCAAATGGTTTTATTTTTATTTATCAAATTATATTATAATAAATTATACGTTTTAACCACTTGATGGAATTGCCAGACGTTTCCTTGGATCATGCGCTGTGGCAGCCATTCAAAGCATTCTCGAGTATATGTACAGCTATAATTCATGTAGGTGATTTTGAAGTAATATTTTATGTCGATATACAATGGTTACATACTGTTAAAATGAATTGTGGTGTTGATATATTAAGACTGCCAACTCTATAGAACAATGGCAAGGAAAACTAACTTTACCACGCTCTGAGCGCCCTCTAGTGGCCGGGAGCATTTCCGTTGTGTTGCGGCTTTATTTCGTTGTGTTGTACATTTTCCGTTGTGTTGTGGCTTAATTTCCTTGTGTTGTGAACTTATGTTTGCTAACTTTGCTTTTTAAATTTCGTTGTGTTGTGCACTACTGGGCCACCGTAACTTATACTTTAGTTTCAGTTTACTGAAAATGTTAAACAATGAATATAAGAAAAACAGTGCGACAAACGATGGTACATTCATTTAGAATTTGTTTACACGAAACACTGTAAGTTATCATGTGTCAACTGTAACTGGTAACTCCAGTAACTTTATTTGTCACATCCAAGACTCATAAAGAATATGTACAGTAATAAGCAATAAATGTTTCACAGTTGGCAAATGTTCGTTTCACCACTAATATAATTGTCACTTGCTGGCTTAACTTGATAATACAGATGAAAGAGGCTTGACGCAGATAAATGATGAAATCACATTTAATAAACACAAGGAACCATTTAAAAAAAATACCAGCCTGAAACATTATCACAAGACAATGAACAGACAAAGACTGAGGGTTTAAATACACAAGATGACAATTGGCTAAATGAAGCACAGGTGTAGGTAATTGGTTGACATGGTAACAAACAAGGGTTTTCAATGGATGATTACAATGGAGACAAGGGAACAGGAACTAAATACACAGGAGCTGAACATAGGAACAACAAGACAAAAGAAATATCAAAGTATAGCTCTATTCGGACGGGACTAGTTTAACATGGACAGGTGGGGTAAAGTAATAATTACCAGAGCTTCTCTGTGATTTTAGTCGCGTCCGAATGTGCCAGCTCAGTGATCATTACGGACAATATCAGTAAAGATTACGACGACTTTTACCTTCAGTAAAAAGGTCTGGAAAAATGACCTCAGGTAATACTAATCCCGTGCCAATAGACCCGCTGCAAATATGTACGTAAATATTATATGTGTTTGCGCACGTGATATCAGGAAGCAGCGTAATACACACATGACGACAGGAGGGTGACGGCGATGCACAAATCAAGTTAATCCTCCCACGTCTGCTAGTTTTACTGAGATGTCTTATCCCGTGCGAATTGGCCATTACTATCCTGTGGTAAAATTACATTACTCCATCTACCCTTGTAAAGCTAATCCCGTCTGAATAGGGCTTTAAAGACCTTGAAACAGAGACACAGGGAACCGTGACAATATACAGTACAATCCATAGCCTACCTCACAAATACAAATGGAAGAAATGTAAATAAAGTATAGCCTATTACTTCTAAATTAGGATGTTCCTCGTGTAAAAATCTCGCTAACATAAGTGGACCTCAAAGAACATTATACAATTTTGAAAAAATACAGTTCATGACCCCTTTAAAATCTGTTTTTAACCCCTCATGCTGGGTTGAGACTGTTGGGTAAGGAAGCTAGGTAGATTTAACCTAATTTGGTTTGATAATCATTCATAATCAGTAGCCTAACCCAGTGGTGCTGGGTTGGAAATGTGGACATGAAAGATAGCATACACGTGTGTTTTTAACCCCATTTGGTCACCTGATGGAGTTTGGGTTCCTTGCCACTGTCACCTCTGGCTTGCTTAGTTGGGGACACTTACTATTCAACAATATTATTGACATAACTGTTTTGGATGAGAACTGAACTGAGCTGATGATGACATCACTGTTTTCTGCAGAGCTGTTTCATAAATAAAATTAACTAATTAACTAATAAGACAAGGCAGCAGACATTATTTTTAATATCACCCAAGAATTGGATGAAATTTCACCCGATGCGCCCAAGTTTATAATGGGGGACTTTAATATCTGTACCCTCAAAAAAAAAACCTCTGTCTACCTATTCACAGTATGTCACCTGTCCAACACGAAAAAATAAAATCATCGACTTATGCTACGGCTCCATCCCCAAGGCGTACTCATCCAGCTCAGATCACAACACAGTCCTTCTAAGACCCACTTATAAACAGGTTTTGAAAAGGGTTAAGCCTATGGAAAAGCAGATCCAGGTGTGGGATGAGGACAGTCAGTGTAGAGACGTTGAAAGGATGCCTGGAGTGTACATCCTGGACCATCTTAGAGAACTCTTCAGCTGACTTGCACGAAGAGACAGAGGCTATCTCGGGCTACATAGACTTTTGTGTGAGTTCGGTCATTCCAACTAAGACCATCAAGGTGTACCCAAACAATAAACCATGGGTGACGAAAGAACTAAAGGACATACTAAATGAGAAAAAGAGAGTCTTCGCTTCAGGAAGCTTACAGAACAGAAAAGTCATTAAAATCATTAAAACACACATCATGAACTCCTGTAGACATGCTCTTGATCCTCTACAATTTGCCTACAGATTTGGGAGGGGGACGGACGATGCCATTGTAGTGCTTTTAAATGATCTGTATACACACCTGGAGGGTTGTAAAGCACATGCTCGCATTTTACACATGCAAGACTTTTCATCAGCATTCAATACAATCCACCCACAAATTTTAGCAAACAGACTAAGAGACAATTTCCAGCTAAATTCAACACTAATCAAATGGATCTTGGACTTCCTGAGTGGGCGGCCACAAAGAGTAAGGGTGGGGAACACATTATCTGGGGTCCGCTTCACCACAAGGTAGCGTCTTGTCACCACTACTATACACTGACTGTTGTTGCAGTAGTTACCCTGGACGTCATATAATTAAATTTGCAGATGATACTGCTGTGATTAGTTTACTGGAGCGAGATGAAACTGAACATGGTCCAGTGTTGCATGAATTTGCTGACTGGTGTGAAGCCTTCCAGTTGCAGTTTGAATAAATCCAAGACCAAAGAGTTGGTCTTTGATTTTAGACATGGGGCTCCCTCACCCACTCCGACTCTGATAAAAGGAGAGGAGATAGAGATGGTGACGGAGTACAAATATCCTGGTCTTATCATTGACCATAAATTATCCTGGGATCAGTGTGCGGATGCCGTTTTTAAAAAGGGCCAACAACGTTTGTATTTTCTTAGGAAACTTAATTATTTTAATGTTGACAACAAAATTTTGATTATTTTTAATTAAGTCTTTTATTGAGAGTATTTTCTCTTACTGTATTGTATGCTGGTATATGGACATTCAAAAACCACCCATAGGAACAAATTGGGGAAGATTGTTAAAACCTGTGGAAAAATCATTGGTAACCAACAGGTAGACCTGTACCAACTATATCTGACCAGATTGGTACAGAAGGCAGACAAGGTTTGCATGGATACAACCCATCCACTTTCAGTGGAGTTCAAGCCTCTCCCTTCTGGTCGTAGATATATATATACCCTAAGGTGAGAACTAACCGAGCAAAAAACTCATTCATTAGTAAAGTAATGTGAAGTAGTTTTATTTATTTATTTATTTATTCATTTATTTATTTATTTATTACATTGTGCATGTGTATATTAATGTTTGTGTTGTGGATTATGTGACAATATGCCTGTACTGTACAACAGCAGGGTACCTCTGCCAGTGTGATTTTCTTTTTTTTCTTTTTTTTTTCTTTTTTTTTTTTTCATTTGCAAAGTTATAAAAGCATTTTATCAAAAGGCTGCAACATAAAATGTGGGAAAAATTTGGAAATTTCTGAATGCTTAGTATTATAAAGTCTCAGATTATAAAACACTCAACACTTTGATAAGAAGATACATCTATAGTATACACCTAAATTATTTCACAGGTATTAACATATCCGTCACATAACTACAAATTACATCTGATCAAAGTCCGAACCAGATTCCATAAAACAGTCCAATCTTTACATTCCAAACACCCTTTTAAACGTAACGTAGCATCTTCAGACCAGTCTTTCATCTAGATTAACTGTGCCTTCTCACGTTTCAGAACAGTTTTATATGTAGGGACAAGTAATACTGTTATGCTGATCTGAAGTTATGATCTGAAGTTCCCAAAGGTGATTTACCAAATGACTTATAAGCTCCTTTAATCGATCCATAGCACAAATCCAGAATTGCATCCTTATGTGTTGGGCAAGTTTTCTCCAATGATTTCTCCCACTTCTCCAAAGTACAATTATTAAAATCTCTCGGAATAAAACAGGAAGTAGTAGATATCAAAGTGCGTCAGGAGATGCAGATTGCAGTTCATGATCAACACGTTCAATCTCCCTTACCACATTATCCTCATTTGTTCAGGGATGGATGTAAACAACCGTGACAAACAGCTGAGGAAAGTCCCGGGGCAAGTACTGAGGTCTTAATGCCACAGACAGTAACTCAATGTCTTTTGTGCACACTTTCTCCTTAACGGACACAGATTTGCACCAGTTCTCTCTAAAATAAAACATAACCCACCTCCTTGCGCTTTACCGGTTACCGTTGCATCCCGGTCCATGCGAATGGGCACTCCAAAGTCATCCAGTCGTAGGCTTGAATCTGAATCCCCTTCGGAGAGCCAAGTCTCCGTGAACGCCATCACGCAAACGTTCCTGTAATCAGGCTGGAATTTCACCATAGCTTGAAGCTCATCCGTCTTTTTCCGTAGAGACTGCACATTTGCCAACATAATTGTAGGAAGAGGAATTTTAGAAAGACTTAGATTTCTCAGTCTCTAACGAACACCTCCTTTTCGTCCTCTCTTCCGAATTTTAAACGTTGAATCCTTTTGTCCAGAGCGATTTTGTTTTTGCTTGAAAGGCGAAAAACTTCCCAAATCAGGATAGCCACATTCCACAGGTTGCTTCACGCTGTTGGGCTTATGCCATTGTAAAAGAAACTCCCGGGAGTTTTGAATTCTTGCCGACTCCTGAGGTGATTCGAACAAACACAGACTCAGGTGGATCATAGTCAATAAAACAATTACCCCAATTTTCTCCATTTAGCCTACTCCTAAGTTCTTTAGGAAGCTATAGGACAAATCTCCACGTCCAACAGTGTTGAGAAAAAAAAAAAATAAACGAAAAAAAGGAAACAACAAACAAAGCTGTAGCTGCGAGTCGCCGCATGCGCATGCGCCTTCACTTCACTTCATATAAGTGTATGTAGCCTTCAGAGTCCGAGACCTCTAGCTCCCTCCAATTTATTTTCATCTGGTACTTTTTTACTTTTGATCATTGGCTGCACTGTTGTCAGGACTACCTTAGTAGCCGTCCGATGCAAAGGGACTGATAACTCCTAGGTTCAGACACATGGTTCAGCCCCCATCTAGAAAAGCTACAGTAATTAAATGCCGGTTGCTCTACAATTTACACTCTAATCATTAAAGATGATGCAAGAGAAAAACACTACCTCTCAGCACAACGAGCAACTGTTTTTGCATTCTAACACTGTTGCTGATGAGATGGTTTTATTTGTGTCTCACAGCAGGAGAAGCCTAAAGTGATTGACCCCCTGGACTATGAAGCTGTGATTTCAGAGCTTGAAGCTGAGTTCAGGGAAGATCCCCTTCAAGATCTCCTACTATTCCCAGACCTTGACTTCACTGTGAGTACTTTGTTCACTATTTGTGTGTGTGTTTTTGCAAGTGAAATGTGTACTTATCTCTGGTGTTCATTCAGTTTCACATCTCATTAAGATGTGTGTTTTGGACATTTTTAAAAAGTGTGTGCTCTGAAAAGGCTCTATTTTTTGAGTAATATTTTACAAAAAGACATGAAGTATGTGTTAAATGACTGTCTGTGTGTGTTGACACTTCTCCCTCTACACGGCACTGAAAACAGCCAAGAAGAGGCCTGTTCAGACCACATCCTCTTTCACACACAGATCTGGGTTTACATGGCACAAATATAAACACTGCTTGCACACATGCTCAATGAGCACACACAAACATATGACACCTCATATTGGCAATGGCCTATTGTGTTCATGTTAAAAGGGAGAACTCGAAAGCAGAAATACAGCAATGCAGGCCAACAAATCTAAATCAGTAATCATGGTGAGTATTTCAGAGAAACTGGCAATAGGGCAGCATTAGGGAAAGTACACTGAGCAAAGTGAATATATAATATATATTAACGCTAATGGATTGCAGATGCAATATATCGAGAGTCCATGTCAGAATGCAGGTGACTAAGACCTCTATTGGTGGGTGGTGGAAGTGTTAGGAGTAGATTTTGCAGTGGATATTACAACAAATTGTATGTATTTTTTATTTTATTTTTTATTGATGCATGTGGTCACTATGAACTTTTGTGTGGGAAGAACTGCATAATTTTTTCACCAAAAAAAAAAAAAAAAATCATAAAAAAATGCGCCCAAAAAATGCGCCCAAAAAATGCTGTTTTATACAAGAAGTCACAGAAAAGAGCATGATGGGACACAACTAAATTTTAAACAGCTTAAAGAGATAGTTCACACAAAAATAAAAGTTCTGTCATCATTTATTTATCCTCATATTGTTCCATTCCATAAATCCTTGGTAAATCTTTGAAACAAAAATAAATATTTATTTTTTAATTAAATAATAAATATGCATCAAGCAGTTTAATCAAGGAGATATGAATGCTTTATATGATTAACAGATTTAATTTAGGAATTTATGCCTCATATATTAAGCACAATATACTCTCACCGTCCACTTTATTAGCTACACTATGCTAGTATCCGGTTGGACCCCCTTTTGCCTTCAGAACTGCATTAATTATTCATGGAATAGATTCAACAAGGTTCCTCAGAGATTTTGGTCCATATTGACATGATATCATCACGCAGTTGCTGCAGATTTGTCGTCTGCACATCCATGATGAGAATCTCCCGTTCCAGCACATCCCAAATCTGCTCTATTGGACTTAGATCTGGTGACTGTGGAGGCTGTTTGAGTTTAGTGACTCACTGTCATGTTCAAGTAACTAGTATGAGATGATGTGAGCTTTGTGATATGCTGTGATATCCTGCTGGAAGAGGTGATCTGAAAATGTTACACTGTGGTCGTAAATGGATGGACATGGTCAACAACAATACTCAGGAAGGCTGTGGCGTTTAAATGATGCTCAATTGGTACTAAGGGGCCCAAGTGTGTCCCCACATTATTACCCCAGCTAACAGATGTTTGTTATAAGAACGTTCTCCAAATATTCAGTGTTCCAAAAAATTTCCAGTTTTCTTGATGTTAGAGGAACGTGTTTTAAAAGGTGTGATGTTCCTCAAACGCTCTTTCAACTTAATTTTGATAAACAATGTAACATTCCAAGAACATACAAATGTCCAGTTTCCTGAATGTTAAAGGATTAGTTAATCTCAAAATGAAAATTTCCTGATAATTTACTCACCCCAATGCCATCCAAGATGTTCATGTCTTTCTTTCTTCAGTGGAAAAGAAATAAATTTTTTTGAGGAAAACATTTCAGGATTTTTCTCCACACAATGGACTTCAATGGTAACCAAATTGTTGAAGTCCAAATCAATGCAGTTTCAAAGAGCTTTGAAGTGCTTCAAAGGGCTCTGCACGATCCCAGCTGAGGAATAGGGTCTCATCTAGCGAAACGATCAGTCATTTTCTAAATAAAATAAAAATGTATATACTTTTTAACCACAGTTGTTCGTCTTGTGCTGGTCTGCGACGCGCCAGGCATTACGTAATCACGTTGGAAAGGTCACGCTGGACGTATGGGGAAGTACCGCCCCATTGTTTACAAAGCGAACATGCGAAGACTAAAAGAAAAGCCCTTTAACAAAAAAGGTAAAACAATGATGTCGGATGATTTTGAAGTTGGAGGAGAAAATGAGATGAGTTTTTTTTCCCAACCCTACCTTTTTGGACTGGAGTACACAGATGAAGACCTTAGGCAGATGGAGGAGACCGCTACGTCCAGCGTGACCTTTCCAACATGATTACGTAATGCATGGCGCGTCGCAGACCAGCACAAGACGAACAATTGTGGTTAAAAAGTATATTTTGGTTACCGTTGAAGTCCATTGTGTGGAGAAAAATCCTGAAATGTTTTTCTCAAAACACTTAATTACTTTTCCACTGAAGAAAGAATGACATGAACATCTTGGATGGCATTGGGGTGAGTCAATTATCAGGAAATTTTCATTTTGAGGTGAACTAATCCTTTAATAATAATATTATTAGACATTCTATTAACATTATATGTTAATAGAGTGCTGTTTGTAGAGTTGTTTAATCCTCCTCTGCTGAGATCTTGAGAGATTTAATGTCTTCTTTTCTCTTCAGTTGATTTAATTTGAGGATGTGGCTGCAGTTCACAGCTTGTTCACTGCAGGTGTTTGAATGATTGAAAGAATGAATGTTTCAAAAACATCATACTAACATTTAAATAACATTTTATTAACCTTCAGGAAACTGGACATTTTTATGTTCTTGAAATGTTACAAATCAACATTCCTATAATGTTGAATTGTCAATCAAAATTAAGTTGAAAGAATGTTTGAGGAACATCATACCTTTTAAAACACGTTCCTCTAACGTAGGGGTGTGCTGGTTTCAGAATTGGTGATGACGGTTATGACGTGAGTCAAATGTGACGGTTCGTAACATAACCGTCGTTGTCGTCGTCGTCGTCGTCGGGGGGGGGGGGGGTTGTTACAGGACAACAGGGGGTTGTTACAGGGGGGTCTGTTACAGGACAACTTAGTTTGAATAAAATTTATATTTGTGTAGTGTTCAATGTTGTTATCGATAGAGATACGCGGATGGGGTATTATTTCATCCGCACCAACGTTTTTTGACCAGATTTCAAAGCCGCACCCGCCCGCCATCCGCTGATTGTTTTGCGGTCTATGGACGATGCAATGCTCTGCTGATGCGACCCGCAAGAAAGCCTTTGTCTGTTCTAGAAAGGATACAGCAAAGATATTTAATGCTAATGTGTGAGGCATAGGCCTACGCTGAGTTTCATTCATTTACGATGAGATGCGCTCTAGTTCAACTTCACAATGCAATGCAAGTGAACGCGGCGCATCGGAGCCTCAATGTCACGGTTATATTGTCTCCTATTATTATTTGCTTTTTATTTATTAAATACATGCAATTGGTTGATGAAACATTTATTAAAATTAAGATACAATTTGTACAAAACGAAATTCGCTTTAAAGAAACGCTTTCTACAAAGCAAAACTTAATGAAGTGGTAAAAATCATGTCTGACGATTTACAAAACAAAACTTCATTAAGTGGTAAAAACCATGTCTCCCGATTGCAAATGTTCATTGCTAATGTTTATTATTGCAAATGTTTTTCATTTGTTTAATAAATCTCATAATGATGGCACATCACTATATCATAGCTTTTATTTCTATCTCAAATGATTGGCAGTCGCTTGGCAAAGAATCAAATACAGTTGGAAACGACGTAGACCATTAATAACACAGACTGTTAACAATTGTTTTTAATTATTTAAACATTCTCTATGATAAAAAATGTTTGTAAAAAGTATTTTAATAACACGGTTTTGGCGGTTATAGAGTTGTAATGACGGTGTTCAACTATAACCGTCGGTCTCACGGTTATATGCTAACCGTCACACCCCTACTCTAACGTCAAGAAAACTGGAAATGTTTTATGTTCCCAAAACCAACACTGAATATTTGGAGAACATTCTTACACACAGCAAAAACTCCAGTGTTAAATGAACTCTCCTGGGAGTTTCCAGACTCAAGAGTGTTAAAGTGTTAAAATATGAGTGTTAAATTAACACTCAAGAGTGTTAAAGTTAATGAGCTAATTAAGTGATTAATTGAGTGATGATTGCTCATTATTGAAGACACCTGATGTTAACAAGCAGAATCACCAAAGGAGAAAATCTAATATTTTAAGACACCGTTATGGTGATCAGTGTTTGCTTTAGTTGGGCTCTTGACCCTTAAATCATTAACTTTAGATTTTGTTTTGCTGTTGTATCTGAGTTGTAACTCTCAGATGAACAAAGAGAAAAGTTGATCAGGGGCCCGTTCTTCGTACGTCGCTAACTCAGTTAGCTGGATTTGATTGTTGGCGATTTGGCATGATCTTGGATTGTTTGGTTCTTCGACGCTCATCCTGGACTTGCTGTCATAGCAAACAGGTGTGCAAGCTTAAACCTGCTCGGGAGCAGGCTTATTTCATGTAAACAGGATTAGACTGTGGCTTCATAAGCGGAGCTGATGCGGGAAGTCCAGCGCAGCGCGATAGTGCACTTTCTGAGATATATATTTTTTCTCGTGACTCGTGAGATTGTCGTTTACATTATTAATTTGTTGGAAACGCAAATTTATTTTCGACTTGTCGGAGTCAGGCTTTAACTACAGCACAAACTGTTTGCATTATTTGCATTATGACATGTTCCTGCCTGCAGACAGGTGTTTTATGACCCCATTCCCTGACCCAAACCAGTTACAATGCAGCTCTAGCCAGGACAAGGGCACACAATGAAATGAACTTTGGCTAACTAAAGGGAATATTTCAGTGTCTGAAAAGTCTGAGGGTTGCACACCTGACAGGGCCTGTTACATTGTTGCATGTGCCATATTACACAACATGCCAAAAAAAAAAAAAAAACACACACTTTTCATTAAATGTTTAATAAAAGACAAATATGCTTAGTTCCTTGAGTTTTATTTCAATTGTTCTTTGTAAAGAAAAAAGCCAGTGGTCAAGTGCCTGCAACAAGAGATATTAGACACATGCCTCATGCAACAAATCAAAAGGAAAAGTTGGCTATACACTGGCCACCTGTAGGCCTATGTCTCCTCTGTGTGTGCAGACTCTTCTATGTGGAATCCTGCAACTTATATTGCAGCCATAAAGCATACAAGTATAAATTAAGTAAAGTTATTTATGCACTTGCAGGTTGGCTAGTTCCTCCATATGACAGTTAGTCACCGCAAGCAGATACATTGCAGGCTAATTTCAAATAAGGGCTGCCTTGAAAAGGTAGCAAGAAGCATTTAAATATTATGTAAGTAGCCTGATTTGTTAAGGTGTATAATATTTTAAGACATCCTCAGTGTCAGTTCTCAGCCATTTGGCTGCCCACAGCAAACCTGCATGTGGCAGCGGTCATTGAATATAATAATAAACTGGATGACCGTTCGACCACTGATCAAGTCCTTTGCAAATAATTTTTTTGTTACTGTACATTTATGCATTAAATTATGATTAATTGGACATGCTCTTCTTGTGTGTTGTGCATGCTCAGCAAGCAATTGTTTCAATGGCTTCCAAAAAGTGGTGAGAATATGTCATATCTGTCGCACACGCAAATTAATTACATTCAAAATGGGCTTTCCATATAGTTTAAGCAAACTTTCTGATTTTATCTGAATACAGATACAATTAATTCTAACATTGCAACATATATTGGCATTGTTGTACACCTCTATATATGTTTTATCATTTATGTATTTTAATTCTTATTTTTATTTTTATGGTTGAGCTTATCTCTATATTATATCTCTGTAACATTAAACTCTCACATGTCTGATTTCTGAATATTGGTTATGTGTATAGTCAGATTGACTCATGAGCAGCAGCCTTTTTATTTTGGATATGCAATTTATGCACCCAATTGCCAAAATGGGTTATTTAATTTATACTGCCAGGTGCAGTAAAAGGGATTTCCCCTCTAAATGTAAAACATGGCCATATGAATGCACACAAAAAAAGATTCTGGCTGTATGTTCAAAAATATTTTATTTCCCCCTGTATCTCTTTAATTGTATTATTACTGTGATATGAATCAGTGGATTTCTATTATTGCATATAGCTAAATCAAAAAAAAACAAAAAAACATGTGGTCTCTGTATAGGGCCTTTAGTAGGGAGACCGGGGACAGTTGCAACAGGGGATGGTTGCAACATGTCATTTTTCTCCAATCAGAAACAAGCTAGAGTGATGACACTCACACTGAACATGCACAGTTAGACCCTCCCCCCACCAAGAAGACAGTAGGCATATTCAACATCTGCTGCTGCATTTACTGAACAAAACTCAATAACTGTTATTTGATAAATATGACTAAATAAATAAATAATAGGCTACAATAAAATTATTGAAATAAATAATACTATAATATTATAGTAGGCCTAAAACAGTTAATATTTTCAGAATTCTTTGCTCATTGAGACAAAAAGCTTAAGTTAATTAATGAAATTTAAGGTATTTTTAACATGTTGCAACCGTCCCTGGGTTGTGTTGCAACTGTCCCCTGGGTCGGGGTCAGTTGCAACATCTGACTTCTTCCATTCAAATAAATATTGTGAACGATATGTCATATATAATCCTCTTTAAATGGTATGGGTAATTAGCAGACAGATGCAAGTTTAATATATACAAATTTGGTTGGTCTAGTCCAAATAGTCTCTGAGTAATTGAGAGAAATGCAAAAAGTGTTGCAACTGTCCCCGGTCTCCCCCTAAGCTGCAAAATATCCTTTTATATTATTATTATATTATTGTTGTTGTTGAGAACTTAAACCACACAAATTTCAGCATTCCTCCCCAGCCTTGGTTTTCAGACTGTCATATATTCCCCATGTCTTGTCTGGACTTTTGTTGTATTTCCTGTCCTAGTTCCATGTTGTAATTCATTGTAGTTTTCCATGTTGATTATTCTCCCCGGGTGTGTCTCGTTTCCTTGTTACCTTGTTTAGCTTGTTTGCCCCTGTGCATAGCCCTTGTGTTTTACTTGTTAATCTGTCAGTTTTTGTATATGTAATGGTTTCTATTGGTTTTGTACCTTGAGTTCTTTGTTATCTGTTCACTGTTACATACCTCAACAATCGCATTGAATTTATTTGGCATATAGTACAGTCCAACTTCATAAGCCTGAATTCCTCTAGAGGTGAGTGTAGTGTTGTTAATAAACTCTTTCAAACTCCAAATTCCTTTCCATCAATCCATTGTTTATTAATCTGGTCAAACAAATTGAGGACTTCAGGTGCACAGGAGCAATGTGCAACTCTGAGACGTTATGATATCACATCACAAGTGATTAAAAACTAATTCAACTGAAGTAATATAGTCAACAAAATGCATGTACATTACTCTTGGACTTGGAATTGTAAGACTGGAGAAATTAGAAAATGAAAATTAGAAATCTGTTTGAGGAACGACTACTCCCCGAGAAGACAGAAGGACGTGTCTGGAAAATTGGCATTTGAACTCTCTCTTTCGAAATTAGCATCCCAATCCTAGATGCAAGTCGTCTTAATCTACATCTCTTTCCCTTGAACCCCTCTTCCCCCATCCCTTCTCTCTCTCATGCTGAGATCACCAAAATTCACCCAAAAATCTATATGGTTTAATGTGAACAATTATTATACAACACTATACATGTTTGGTAGCATTTGAAATGTCTCTGTGCGACTGGTACAATGGTCTCGTCTCCACAGAAGTAAACCAAAAGGTAATATAGTTTTTAAGAGTTTAGAGAAATCTTGCTTACAGAGGAGGGTGGGTCTTTCATGCAAATGACGTCCTGTCCTCAAAAGATGTAAACTCTGGAGACCATCCCTGTGTTTCAATGTCCATACTATCCATCCTAAACAGAATGTGAGATTAAAGTAAGTGTGTCCCAAAGCATAGTATGTTGAAAAAAGTATGCCAGAAGTCCCCGGATGGTCTACTATTTCCAGTGGATTTTCGAAGTGTGGATCTATGCACACTCTAAAGGATAATATTGCCCACAACCCACTGCGCTTTGGTGGAGGAACTACAAACATGAGTAAAAAGTGTTAAAAAACTACAAAACATGGCGGATATTTGCGACCGACGGTGAAAGGTTTAGATAAAGGTGTTTGAGTGACTAATCAAAGTTTAACCTGATAAAAATATATATATATATATTGGTTGTTCTCTATTTCATCTGGAATGACAATGTGGACTTTAATAAAGATCCGTTTGGGCATTAACTTTTAAATGCATCATTGTGCATTAATATAAGGAGAGTCTCTGTATGAAAGACCCTGCAACTTCAAATCAACACGCTACTGCATTTCTCTCCGATACGGTAGGAAATTAAATGTGGAGGGTTTTAACTGTGACAAGATGAGTATCTTTTTTTGTCAAGAGATTTTAAAGCGCCATTTGTGAAGAGTGCACATATGAGTACGTGCTCTAGTAGGCCTAAGTAAAGCTTAGGTGCGCACGGCAAAAATTAGTAAGGATGAGCCTATGATTGAATATGAAAATAAAGCAAAATACCTGAGTCCTCATGAATCCCATAAACCCCTCTTGAATTATTTGATTTCGTTGATGATTTCAAATGATCTCTATCTGTTTTATTCCAGGTGTCCACTCTTCCTGTAGAGAGGAGAACCGTGAAGTCCACTGTGCCAGAGGGAGCTGACAAACATGCTGAATGTCTGCTGGTCAGACAGGTAAGTGTACGTGCGTGTGTAATCCCAAATAAAAGAGTAGTTCAGAAATACAGATGGAGACAGGAGGGTAACCGTGTAAAGTCTACATTTTCAAAACTCTAAACAACACACTTGTAACACTGCTAATCACTCTAATTTCCTGTTTTCATTACAGTTGTACATTTTTTCTTTCCTCATAATCGGTGTTTCAAAACACAATATCATTGTAATATGTAATGAGAACATGTGGTTTAATCACATAAATACAACACCAAGATCTTTTAGTTTAGTACTTTTTAACAATAATTTAATTCAGTAGCAAATAAAGCAAGATACATGTTTCAAGTCACCATTGTTTCTGAATTAAAGAGTTACAGTAACACAAGATACAGCTCCCACAGTAGACAATACATGTACAGTAACTAACATATGTATTTAATGTAAAATCCATAATGGTTGCAATATCTGTCCAGTGTTATCAAAGGGTGTGATGAAGATATGACTTGTTACGAACCCCTAATCAAACTCCCGTTTTTTGAGCGGTTTTCCGGGGTTTTTTTTTTTTGCTCTGCTGATCTCCAGCAACCTCCCTGTAGTGCCCACGCACCCCGCACTTTGAGAACCACTGATATAGACTATAACAGGAGAAGAGCTACTGTAGAACCCACATAAACATCAAAATGTTGCAACACCAGCAAAATAGTGATGAAATACCATCAGCACCCTGCTGTAGCAGGACAGCTCCAACCCCAATCGCACTGGTATGCACCTCAAGCCACATCCAGGGCAGACAGGAGGGGTGCACTACAGACGAGAGATTTTGCAGACAAAAATGCATGTTGGCACTCATTAGTCCAACTGAAACAAACTACACTAGACTACTAGCAACTACACATTCCCAAAAATCTATACAATCTATATCTTTTCCATCCAATGGATGGACCGTTCCGTACCTGCTTTCCCAGATATGTGACAAAAGCTTAAGCAAATTCACATTTCTTAAGATTTAACGTTAGGGATACAGCAGCTAAATGGCAAAACACCAAGTTTAAGGTTGAAATATGTTCAGCCCATGTAGATGAATAAATTACTATGTCATGCAAGTAAATACTGAAATTAGGAACCTCACCTAGAACCATTGACATTAATCGTTGGAATGTTGCCGGTGAGTTTCACACCCCGAATGCCATCCGTTTATTTTGAAGAAATGTGTCAGTTACAAACACCGAAATTTGAGAAGTGTGCTCTGTTAAAGGCACCTGCCAGTATCCCTTCAGCAGATCTAGCTTCGTAATGTATTTCGGCACTGTGATATTATCAATACAGTCTTCAATACAAGGCAGCGGAAAAGCATCAGGCACGGTGACAGAATTAACTTTTCTAAAAGCAGTACAAAAGTGAAAGGACCCATTGGCCTTTGGTACCAAAACCATTTTGCAATAGATACTTCACTTCACTTCACTTCACTTCACTTCACTTCACTTCACTTCACTTCACTTCACTTCACTTCACTTCATTTCACTTCACATTTCTTCTCTCTTACCTGTGGGGCAACGATAGGCATGTTGCTTTATTGCTAATGCACCACCGACCTTGATGTTGTGGTGGCAAACAAAATTATATCACTGAATAATTGTATTTGATGAGGTTTATTTTCTTGCAAGAAAAGGCCAGCAGTCATACAGTCACACAGAGTGGCTGCAGAATGTGACAGTGAAGGGAGGACATCCTTCCTCCTTTATAGTCTTGACTCCCAGAATGTTATCTTTCTAGGCCAATTGATGGTATTTTCAACCATATGTGGAATATTCTTAGACTTGTTCATCATATTTTATCCTTGAGTGGAGGCCCTGCTGTCACGTACCAACACTCTCCATTCCAGTACAATTCCATATTAGAATAAGCTGTGTGTGTGCTCTTTTACTGTCATATGATGGTCATGCTTCCAAAATGTCATGCTGGATGACAGAAGTACATGGATAAACGTCATTAAATAGATTTGGAAAACTGTCCACCTGCTTAGTTACATCTTGTCGCTGTTCACCCGGTAGATAAAACAGTTGAGAAGAAAGCATTGACAAAACTTCTGAGTTTTTCAACCAACCCCCATTTTCCATGGATACTACAGAGTGGGGGAGAAGGAAGGAGGCAGATGTTTTTTGGCCTCTGCAACCCGAGAATGCTTAGCATGTTTATTCTGGATTACTTCCCTCAAATCCTGTTTCTTTTCCTCGAATTTCATCTTTTCTGCGCTATACTCTTCAGAGGAGGAGGGGCACAATAAGACAGTTGATGTCTGCCAGGTTCACCAGAGATGCCTCTTCATAGCCACCATCGATCAGCCGATTGTGTCAGCAGTTTGCTTGGTGGCATGGAGAGCCAAATCAGTAGTGCGACGCAGCTCTGCTACTGCCTCAGGGGGAGTCCCTAACCCTGGTCCAGGTCTTTCAGCAGATCGGCCTGGTAAGTCTGCAACACATCCATTGTGTGCAGGACCACTACGGCCTGACCCCTAGCACCTCCGGGACATCTGTAATTTTAGTGCTCTTAGATTTGAGTGGAGCGTTCGACACAATTGACCATGGCATTTTGTTGTCACGCCTTGAACATGGTGTTGGCATCCGAGGAAGTGCCCTTAGCTGTATTAAATCTTTTATCAATGGTAGAATATTTTAATTTGGCATTGGATACTCTGTTTCATCTGTAGCTTCTCTCACTTGAGGTGTTCCTCAAGGATCCATCCTGGCTCCTACTCCGTTCTCTCTATACATGTTACCATTGGGCTCTATTCTTAACAGGCATGCAGTGTCCTTTCATTTTTATGCAGATGACATCCAAATCTATCTGCCTTTGAAGCGCAATGACAAGGAAGGCTTAGAAACCTTGCTTGCCTGCTTAGCTGATATAAGGTCCAGGATTTCCTCAAATCTTTTACACTTAAATGCGAGTAAAACGGTAGTCATTGTATTTGGGCACTCTATGGGTGAAGATAATCTAAACTTCTACATCAAACCAGCTGTCAAAAATGTGGGAATTATTCTGGATTCCACTGAATTACTCTGAATTATTCTGAAATCAATAAACAAATCAATACAATAGTTAAGATGAGTTCTTTTCACTTGAAACTTTTGTCCAGAGTTATGCCCTTTTTATCTTTCAAAGATCTTGAAAGAGTTACACATGCTTTATTGTTATCTCGCTTGGATTATTGTAATTCTCTATATTATGGAATATTCCAGTCGACTATGGCAAGGTTTCAAATAGTTCAAAAAGCTGTAGCTAGATTTCGTAAGCGAGAACATATTACTCCAATTTTAATTGCTTTAAATTGGTTGCCAGTGCATTACAGAATTGAACTCAAAATACTGCGTTTCGTTTTTAAATCCTTAAATTGTCTGGCGCCTTCCCACCTGTCTGAACTTTTAAATTTGAACACGCCAGTCAGATGTCTGCGTTTCACAAGCGGAAACATTCTTTCCCAGCCCAGATCAAAGTTGAAGTCGCGAGGAGATCGTGCATTTGCAGTCATTGGACCTAGGCTATGGAATAATCTCCCGCTATCCCTGAGATCTTTATCCTCTGTACATGAGTTTAAAGTTAACCTAAAGTCATATCTTTTTACTCCAACATTTAACTCATCTTAACTATGTTCTGTTTCTATTGTGTGTCTCTCTTTTTATATATTTTAGATTTGTCCTGTACAGCACAGTGGTCAACTATAGTTGTGTTTATTTGTGCTATATAAATGGATGGATGGATGGATGGATGGATGGATGGGAGCTTTCAACATCGATGCCTCCCCTAGCGAGAGATAGCTGGCTAGCGTCTCTTCAACAGGTGGCATCGACTCATATCCATGTTCACGCATTCCCTCTACCCTTGCATAATTTGCATGCTGAAATAGATGAATGTGGGCAATATGGTTTCTTCCAAGATCTTTCCACCTCAGCATGCATATCTGGAGGAAACAGAAGGCTTGTGAGTGTCACAGTCACCAGTTACTTCATCCAGCTTCACTACATTGCCCTGCACCCTCCTTGGCTCACACTTGCACCTCCTTCACAATCACCTGCACCTGTCAGCGATCACCCTCGTTAACTTCACCATTTAAGCACTCTCCTCCCACAGTCCCGGTGTCTGGACAAGTGCTTCAGATCACTCACCAGAGAAATTGCCATTCCTGTTTTCGTCTTTGTCTGTCTACTCACCTGAGAATTCCCCATTGTCATTGTCATCGTCCGGGTTCTCGTCGTCATCCCTGCTAAAGACTTTCATCCAACCAAGTCAGCTAAGTCATCAGCACATCAGTATTCCAGTTCATCGATCATCTCACCTTGCATTGCTCTACCTGCACTTTAAATAAATATCCTCTTTGTTCACTTTACCCTTGTCTGCCTTCGTCTGAGTGTGACAGTGAGAGCTGGATAAAAATCACATAAAGATTATGTCCGGATAAAAATCGCTCGTCCAACCTGCCACAAGCAGTCTCACATCTCTCGCGCCTCCAGGGCAGATCCAATCTGTTTGTGACATAGCCTCTAGCCTCATAACCTCTAGTAACTCATCATACGCATACTCCTCTCCCAAGCAAATAAAGCACAGATAAAACTAGTGAATGCATGAATGTCCATGCAACCAAAGCATTCATGCATGTTTGAGCTTCGGTTTGCCATTGAAAAATCTAATTGTAAATCTTTTTTTGTTTTTTTTTTGTTTGTTTTTTTTAAAACGTTTAACCTAAATCTTTTTTACCTCAAACATCTTTGATATGTTGGTGGTCATTCACTTAATTCAGAAAATTACACATTTTACATTCAAATAAAAAGCACAATAAAGCACAGATTGTGTAAATCATCTGGTGTCATATAATGCTGACATGTATGGACATACTTCCTGAAACTTTTCGCTGCCATAACTGCCTTCGACATGTTCCAAACAAATGCTCTTGAAGAGAAGGAAGAGAATCACTTGTACTTCAGATGGCCTTTTATACTCTGGTTGCACCGTGATGTCACAGGCTGTCTCCAGTCGATGTACTGTATTGACGTGCTTCAGACACTGGTCACGCTTGAGGCGTTCCCCATTGCGTTCTAGGAAGCAGTACAAGTTCCCATTCAAAATGGAAATAAAAATGTATTTTCTCACCCTTATGTTGTTTGAAAACCAGTCAGACTTACATTAATCTTTAGAAGAACAAAACGTGTGACTAGTGAATGCATGAATGTCCATTCAACCAAAGCATTCATGCATATTTGAGCTTCGGTTTGCCATTGAAAATGGTCAAATTGTAAATCTTTATTTTTTTTTTTTTTTTTTAAGTCTAAAACCTAAAGCTTTTTTTTACCTCAAACATCTTTGATATGTTGGTGGTCATTCACTTAACTCATAAAATGACACATTTAACATTCTGTAGGGCTTTTTGAATTGAAGGCAAAAAATAGAACTGAATGACTTTTTGTCGTTTAGCTCTTACAGTAGGAACCTCTGTCTTTATATAACTGTATTTTTTTTCCTATAGGCTTGTCAATACTTCAACTCCCAGCTGCATGTGATCCAGTATAAATACGAAGAGTATGCAGGGGACTACCGCATGCTGCCCAGGTACAGCTCATTACTGCTCCACCAAACCTTCCAACAGCATCGTTTTCTTGTCATCAAACCATTCGTCTTGAAATTATAGAAGCATATTTTTACCACAGCAGAGTAAGAAATATTATTTCATAATAATGAGAATTATTATTTCATTATAACAGTCATAAAAATGAGAAACTTTGTTTACACTTTATGGTAAGGTGACATCTTTGTCTTTATTATGTGCTTGTTTTCATCTGGAAAATGTAATGTTTGTCACATCTGCAGTATGTCTCTTAGACGATTCCTATCAGATGTTAAATTGACATATAGAAAATTATTTAGATTTTGAATGTATGTAAGCTGCTTTTAAAAGATGTTTATCAAATGTTTGGACACAACAGATGCTTTAGATGAAGCACTTTAACAGACACCTTTGGCAGATAAAGATTTTTCAAATATTAATAATATTTTAAAACAAAACTATATCCAGGGCTGCCAACTCTCACGGATTAAGTGTGAGACTCACACAACTGACACTGTTCCCACACATCCATTTTCTTTTGCAGTTAATAAAACAACCAACTGACAATGACAGACAAGACAGAGTAGGGGTACTTTGTATATGAAACAAAGTCTCAGCTTTCAAATTCTGTCCATTTTATTACCAAATTCAAACGATAAATACCATTTTGGTGCTCTTAAATATGACATGACAGATCGCTGTAGCATCTCAGTTCAAGCGGCACGAGAACCGATCTGTGTTCCTCTTTATTACTAGTTATAAGACCAAATAAGCAGGAATGAACATCAGACTGTGAAAGATACATGGTAAATGGACTGCATTTATATAGCGCTCTCACAGACCTATGGCCACCAAAGCGCTTTACATATTGCCTCACATTCACCCATTCACACACCGACGGTGGTGTCAGCCATGCAAGGCGCCATCCAGCTCGTCGGGAGCAGCTGGGGTTAGGTGTCTTGCTCATGGACACCTCGACACTTGGTCAGGTGGAACTGGGGATTGAACCACCAACCTTCCGGTTTGTAGACAACCTACATGAACCACTGAGCCACTGCCACCCCAGTAACCCCTTGTGAACAATATGTCACGTAAGGCCATTCAATGACTATATATAGGATGTTAGTTAGTAAGAAAAAATAACTTCAGAGAAGAACATTTGGCTTACACCAGCATATTGAAAACACCACATAGACAATTTTAGACATATAAACAACATTAAAAGCTTGATTTTCACCACAGAGGGACTTTAAAAGAATGCATCCTCGCTGCAATCAGTTTCACAGTTCTTTTTCTTATTTGAATAGTTTCCTTCTGTTTTCCACATATACTCCTGTCATTTAAGCCTCACAAACAGGAACAGGTTAGTTTCAGGCGCATTTTTTTCAGTTTCAGTTCCTGCTCATCACAGTCACCTCAGTTTTAAAAGAACGTGCTCCTCAAAGTTCCCTCTCCTCTCTTTGATTCGTTTTCTACTATTTTCCCCACATATTCCTGTCACGAGTGCTGTGAACACGGACAGGCGAAGACTTACTCGAACTCAAACTTCTATAATCACGGTGAAACACCCGTTCAGCACCATTGTGCTATTGCTTCAAAAGGACTAGCCCATAATGCATTGCGTACTGCACTAAGAATAATGACAGAAATCAACACGTGAAGTCTTACGTTCTTAGAACTAGAGGAGAGAGGCTCATTCAACTAAAGCTGGAATCATCATGAAGCAGTTGTCTGCAAAAATAGTCATCAAGAAGTCTCAAGAGCAAAGATCCAGTAAGTAACTTTTGGGGCAGAGGGAAACACAGCCCGGGGAGCAGGCGATATCAGCAACCGGTAGGCTGGGTGGAAAGCTGGAAGAATCGGCAAGGGACAGAAAGATCCATGATCAGACTCAGAGCAGGCGAGGAATATCCGAGGGAACCGTTAGCTTGAGATGGGGAGATGAAACAGACGGACAGATGAAGACAGAACTGGACTGATCGGCGAAGAGAATTGGCCTGAGTTGTTTCATTAGCTTGGACCAGGCATTGCCCAGTGGTGATGTGTGAATAGGCAGATCCTTTGTGATGTAATATAGAAGCCTGTAGCTCTGTTCACAATGGCAGCGAATAATAATAATAATAATAATAATACATTTTATTTATAATGCGCCTTTCACATACTCAAAGCGCTACAGCATACAGAACAAAATAATCAAACAATCAAACATTACAATAAAACAAAAAATCTGTATCAAAAAAATACACAGTTTATAAATTAAAAGCTTGACTAAAAAGATGTGTCTTAAGAAGTCTCTTAAAACAATCCACAGAAGCAGCATCCCTGATAGACGCAGGTAATGTATTCCATAACTTTGGCGCATTACAGGAAAAGGCCCTTCCCCCCATAGTTTTTAATTTACAACAAGGCTGAAACAGAGAGAGAGAGCCAGCAGAGCGGAGAGAGCGAGCAGGAATGGATGGAGTAACCAAATCACCGCCCATGTACTGCTTTATAAGTTAAAATCAGAACTTTAAAATCAATACGTGACTGAACTGGAAGCCAATGCAGTTGCTGGAGCACAGGTGTAATGTGATGGCGTGATGATGTGTGAGTCAAAACACGTGTGGCAGAGTTCTGTATATATTGCAACCTCTTAATAGAGTTTGCTGGTAAACCCGCAAAGAGAGAGTTACAATAATCATAACATAAATCCCATCCATTTTCAATGGAGAGATGGTGACTTCCAGGAGAATCAAGAGATGGCGACAGGATATAGGCTCGTCCAGCAACTTAAGAAAGTTAAGAAATGTTTCACTTTACGCAAATAGAGAGACTTTAAGGAGAAACATACCAATAGGAGTGCAGACTGTGTCAGTGGAGCTCACACGTCACCGTCTCGAGTGCAGACAGGACAGAGGATTTCTGGTGCGATTTCACTGTCCTATGATTTATCTGGAACCACATATGGATATAATAAATTAATGATGTGTGGAAAAGAAACTGACTGCAGTCTTAGTGAGTTTGATTCATACATTGATAGTTCTTGTTGATTATCAATCAATAATCAGTTTTAGCAACACCGTTCATATTTAAAACAGTTTCCTCTGCATAGTGTTCATTATTAGGGTCAAGAAAACTGATTGTTTGCCAAATTTGAATGACATTTTGAACATTTTTGGCAGCATGGCAGCAACTTTTTATCTAGTCTAATATCTAGTTTATATAACAATATTTTCCAACAGCAGAATTTTAATTTTTAGCAAAAAGAAAACTTATTCCTACTCAAATTAGAATATCTTAGTTTTACCAGCAGTATATGTCAACTGTGATCGGATTTTCTACAATATGTCCAGACTTGCTGTCTACTAATAACATTAGAGTAACAACACTAGGAGCGAGAACCTGGCGACATGCAGCGCTAAAGTTGCTGGCCAGTCAGTGATGTCGGTCAAAAGAAAAATGTGTGTGGTGTGTGTTTGTGCTGCATGAACCGCCACACTGTCTCTACCACCCAGGACAGACACAAAGGGCTCTGGTTTACAAGAGCACTCAGACAGGCAGCAGAATGGACACCTGTATGTGGGGTCCTGGCAGAATAAAGCTCACTGAAATGGGTGATAAACACTACTTGATGTGGAAAACACTACCTCTTTGAGGAGAGGAGGATTTATTGGTGCACTAATGCTTGATGTGTGTGTGTGTGTGTGTGTGTGTGTGTGTGTGTGTGTGTGTGTGTGTGTGTGTGTGTGTGTGTGTGTGTGTGCGCGTGTGTGCGTGTGTGCGCGCATGTGTGTGTGTGTGTGTGTACTTGTACAACTATCTTTGTGAGGACCAGTTTGAGTTTTAGACCATTGGAGTGAGGATAAAGAGAATAAAGTGAGGACATTTTGGCCGGTCCTCACTTTCTGAGACACCTTTAAAGGCCTGTTTGAGGGTCAAGACTTGGTTTTAGGGATAAGGTTATAATGAGGTTAAGGGTAAGGGTTCGGGTTAGGCACTTAGTTGTGATCGGAAAGGTTAGGGTAAGCGGCTAGAGATTGCATTGTGTCAATGAATGTCCTCATAAAGATAGCTGTACAAGAATGTGTGTATGTGGTTCAGGTATTCCCTATGTTGTGGGGACGTATTTTTTAGTCCCTATAAGGAAAACAGTTTATAAATCATACCAAGTGATGTTTTTTCCCCCTGTGATGGGTAGGTTTAGGGTTAGGGGATATAATATACAGTATAAAACATGAAAGCTCAACATCCGAAGGTTATATATATATAATCAATTGTTGTCTTTGCTGTTAATAATATATAAATGAACATTATTAATTAAACGTAATCAGCAGCACCACAAATCCAAAACCAAACTGCTGGTGGAAGTGAAGACGGTCTCTCTCCTTCTCTTCTTGTCCTGATCATGGTGGATGACAGTGGTTCTGTTCTCTCTGTATAGGAAGCTGTATAAAGCAGAGAAGTTGCCCTCCCACTCTTTTGAGATTGACCATGAAGATGTGGACAAAGATGAGGTCAGTATGGTGTATCAAGAAGGCCTTGCCAAACTCATACCAGTAATATGTTTGGACACACTTGACTGAATTTTTGTTTCACATAATCTTAAGTCCTGGTACTTAAAATGTATATTTAATATGAATATATTTTCTGTCCAATTTTAGTGTGTTACTTTCAATAAAAGTCTGGTTATTTTATTGTATTGCTTGTATTTTGTAAATTCAGTATCATTAAAATGATTGAATTAAATTAAAAAGTCTAATTTTAATACAATTTTATATATATATATATATATATATATATATATATATATATATATATATATATATATATATATATATATATATATATATATATATGTATATATATATATATATATATATATATATATATATATATGTATATATATATATATATATATATATGTATATATATATATATACAGTGCTATGCATAAGTGAATACAACCATGCTAAAGTTGACTAAAAAGAGGAATAAAAAATCATATTTTGGAAATTGAACTTAATGCCTTCATTTAAAAAATTTGGAAAAATCCAACCTTTAAGGACACCAATTTTCTTTGTGAATGAATAATGTATCGTAAATAAATAAATGTTCTTCCTTAAAATACACGGTGCATAAGTGAGTACACCCCTATGTTAAATTCCCATAGAGGCAGGCAGATTTTTATTTTTAAGTTTTTTTTTTTTTTTTTTTTAGGATACTATGCATCCTGATAAAGTTCCCTTGGCCTTTGGAATTAAAATAGCCCCACATCATCACATAGCCTTCATCATACCTAGAGATTGGCATGGTTTTATTTCAGTTAGCCTAAAAGCTAGTTTGATTTGCATTGAGAGATGATCTTATGGAAAGTACCCCATGCCAATCTCTAGGTATGGTGAAGGCTATGTGATGATGTGGGGCTATTTTAATTCCAAAGGCCAAGGGAACTTTATCAGGATGCATAGTATCCTAAAAAAAAAAAAAAAAAAAACTTAAAAATAAAAATCTGCCTGCCTCTATGGGAATTTAACATAGGGGTGTACTCACTTATGCACCATGTATTTTAAGGAAGAACATTTATTTATTTACGATACATTATTCATTCACAAAGAAAATTGGTGTCCTTAAAGGTTGGATTTTTCCTAATTTTTTAAATTAAGGCATTAAGTTCAATTTCCAAAATATGATTTTTTATTCCTCTTTTTAGTCAACTTTAGCATGGGTGTATTCACTTATGCATTGCACTGTATATATAAAATATATATATAAAAGCAATCATTTTAATTTCGTTTTTTGGATAAGTGCATCCATAATTTTTGGATTCGGTCCAGAATTTTCATATCAGTGCATCCCGACTCCAATAGAAATGTCTGAATGGCAGGCAGAGGTACGAACTGAGACGGTGGGGTCATTGGTTTGGAACGACTAGTAAAGCTGTGTGTCAGAGACACCATGTGCATTTATGACTATGCCTACTGGGGTTGTGTATATGGTTAAAATGAAAGGAGCAGAATAGTAGTTTCCTGATGATTCCTGTTTCTTGTCTTTATATGAGATGTTTAAACACTTTTTTGTAGGACACAACCTCTTTGTCATCATCTAAAGGAGGAGGAGGAGGAGGTGCAGGCAGTGGAGGTGTTGGAGGGATCGGCGTTTTTAAGTCTGGCTGGCTCTATAAAGGGAACTTTAACAGCACTGTCAACAACAGTATAACTGTTCGGGTAAGAGAGTGTTTTTTCATTACAAATTCTGTATTATCACTAAAACTACTTGTGTGTAAAACATTACTGATTGCCTGCTACTTGCTTGTTGTTTGTGCTTTTACAGTCCTTCAAGCGACGATATTTCCAGTTGACTCAGCTAACTGACAACTCTTATATCATGAACTTCTATAAAGATGAGAAAATATCAAAGGAACCTAAAGGCTGTATCTTTCTGGACTCGTGCACCGGGGTGGTTCAGGTTGGTACAAATACAGTTTAGTAAAGCAGTTTAGTGAACAACGAGGTGACTAATGACTAATATTTATTATGATTTCTGGGTCCATTTGGGGTTCATGCAGAATAACCGCCTAAGGAAACACGCCTTTGAGTTGAAAATGAATGAAGTGACTTATTTTGTCCTGGCTGCCGAGAACGAGCAGGACATGGATGACTGGATCAACACTTTAACACGCATCCTGCAGATCAGTCCTCCAGAGGGCCCGGGCCCGGTTCTGGACCGCAAGAGTGTGGACCTGAGCGACAATAAGCACGGTGGGTGCTTAGAAATCATCAAATACTAGAAAGAGTCAATCATATCACTCTATTGTCCTCATATACACAAGTGCAACAGTTAGTGATAGAACTTTGGTGCTGTTCCAATCATGACAGTGACGGGACAATATACAGATGTTAGATCGAATCTATTGTACTGTACAAAAATTCCCCTGCAAAAGATTGAAAACTTCCCAAGGGAAGATTTTGGAAAATATTAGAAAAAAATAAAATAATTTGTGATGGCCTTGCATTGATATGACACAGCACAATCCATGAAAACATACAACATTTTTTTTATTTAAAAAAATCAATTCAGAACATAAGAACCTTGATGAAAACAACATTCATTCATTCATTCATTCATTCATTCATTCATTCATTCATTCAGAACCAAATGAACAAGACCCAGCACTCACAACACTTGACAAATTACATGGAGAAAAGCAGCAAGTGGTCATTTGAAACTCCCTTTCTCATATCCTTCTGAGGTCCTGCATATCTCATACTTCATGGAAACAAAGGCCATTATAAAAACTATTTATCTGCTTATCACACAATTTGTCTGAGACAGGGAGTAAAACACATTTTAGTGTAATTCTAAACATGTTTACTCCTCTTTTTGCTGTTAAATCTTCACTGATTTTTTATAAAGTAAACTTTTATATGGTTAGTTAAATTTCAAGATGAATACTTACGGGACTAAAGGTATTTAGGTTTACTTGATTATTCATATTTTTATTTTTATTTTTTTGAAAAATCATGTTAAAATGTTGCTCACAAACATCAGGCTTTTGGGGAACTATAGTTGCACATCTCTCAGACATTATTGATGAATATCATCTTACTAATATATTTTATTGGCAGATATATTTCATAAATTTGCTCAGTTTGGGCCTCTGAATAAACTGTTTTCTTCCTCCTCAAGTATGAGCTCCATATTCTCACTATATTATACTAAATGAGCCATAAAAACCTTTTATAGAAATTTATACCCAACAAAATGTTTATTTTTAAATTTTTGATTTTTTTTACACTTTAGGGTCCAATTCTCACTATGAAACTGTTTGCTTATTAGCAAGCATATTACTAGGATATTGGCTGTTTATTAGTACTTATAAAGCAAATATTTTGCATCCCTTAATCCACCCAATACCTAAATTTAACAACTACCTTGTGCTAACTATTAATAAGCAGTAATTCTGAGTTTATTGAGACAAAAGTCGTAATTAATAGTTAGTTAATAGTGAGAATTGGACCCTAATCTAAATTATGAGCAATATTTTCTACAGGTTCAAACTATTTAAAAAAAAAAAGATTTTTCTCACTATTATTTCTTATGTCAGGGTTAAATATATTACATGGTTAAACAAATCACCATAAGGTCACCATAAATGTGCCAGATTTTAAATCATGGATCTGAAATATCAGGCAAAAACTGTAAGAATCACAATCTGATTGTCACATACAGTAATGCCTTGATTACCTTAGGTTAGGACTACTAACAAATGGCATATGTTGCGAGCGTATGACTGTGAGGTCTCTATATCGAGCCAAATAGGTTTAAGATCCGCCCTAATCCATTGGGTCTGAAAGAAAAAGGAAGATATTGTCGGTGTAAAATGGCCCAGTGTTCAGAGGCAAAAATGGCATGTTCGTCAAAATCTGAAGTGGATCCCAAGTAGCGTTTTGTTTTAATTAGATGAAAAACTGTGTATGTATATATATATGGGTGATTCTTAGACTATGGGCACTTTTATGTACTTTGGTCATATTTTTAAAAATACATACAATTTTGGACAAAGTCCTCTTTCTTTTTCAAACTAACAATAAAACCTCCTTAAAAACTTTTTACTACCTTTCTATTATGATTTTTTCATACTTTTTCATCCTTATAGGTGCCAAAATCACTGTTTTATCCTTGTCGCACACCCTGACTTTTTAACTTCAACAATGAAAATACAGTTTAAAAGTATGACTTATCGGGTAACTATTAATATACCTAAATTAAGCACTAGTAAAATAATTAAAATACATTATAGTATTTAATGTGAGACCACCATCAATATTACTTTTTATACAAAATATAGTTGTCGCACAGTATTGGTGTCATTTCCACCACAACACTGTAATGTCCCTTTAAAAAGTTTGTGTGAGAGATTGTTTAGGTGGTTTCTATGGAAATGTTCAGAGACATCAGAGCACATGTTGGACATGGAGGCAATTTTAAATTTTCATCAAGAACAAAATAAGAAAAATCAAGGTAAATATTGCTTGATCAGTTAATATATTTATTCTACGTCATTTCCAAACATGCTGTACCTTCAAGGGTGTTTTTTAAAAAGTTAAAAAATTTAAGTTAAATAAGAGTATTTTACATACATGAAATGGTAAGTATTAATTCAAAGCTAATCAGTGAAGCTATCTTCCATTTTTTTCACAAAAAACTACAGAAATGTCATTTCCACCACAGTCATTTCCACCACACTGCCCTCTGTGGTGGAAATGACAGCATGTGGTGGAAACATGCTGTACCTTCAAGGGTGTTTTTAAAAAGTAAAAAAATTTAAGTTAAATAAGAGTATTTTGCATGCATGAAATGCTGAGTATTAATTCAAAGCGGATCAGTGAAGCTATCTTCCATTTTTTCACAAAAAACTACAGAAATGTCATTTCCACCACAGTGCCCTCTGTGGTGGAAATGACAGCATGTGGTGGAAATGACATTTATGATTACAAAGTACAATTGATATGGATTGCAAGAGTAGATTGACTTTGTGAATTGAGTTTACTGAGTGTCATGAGTTTAAGAGTTTTTCAAATAAATATTTCTCTAAATATTACTGTTTCTCTACATTCACGTTAATTCATTGTCATTTCCACCACCACCGTCATTTCCATCACCACACACATTTTTTAAAAACATTTAAAAAGTTCTCATCACACATTAAAAATGTATCCACAATTTACAAGATCATGCTCTACTTAATATAAAAATTCAAGTTATTTATTTTCTAATAAGCTCTTGCCCAAACCAATATTAAATTTCAGAGTGTGACAGGTGTACAGTTCATCATTTGGTCCTTAGGGCAGTCAATTTATCTCATTGACAAATGTATAATTATTGTACATTGTGGAAAAACTGATAAAACTAGTTACAAAAATGATCTTAGACAATTCTTGAGTGGCATAAGTTATTCTGTTTTTAAATAACAGCTGTATATAGAGATGTGGTGGAAATGACATTTGTTCATTGCAGGTCGGAAAAAATGTAAAATATTAACAATTTCTCTTGTAATCTAAGTTTGTCCTCTTACAGACCTTAAAACTAGATAAATTATTTAAACTTATGAGACTGTGTTACGTGACTTTTGAACAAGTTTTTTTTATTCAACTTCACAAGCCTAAAAGTGCCCCTAGTTGAAGAAACGCCCATATATGTGTGTGTGTGTTTAAAAAACAACAAAGAAAAAACAAATCTATTCATACTCTCTCTTCCTTTAGCTAAGAATACTTCTAATGAAGACTCTTTACAGTCTCTGTTTTTCCGTGATAGATTCTGAAGTTTTAAGACCGAGGGGTTCAGATAGAGCAAGTAGAGGGTCTGTCACATACCCTAGTGGTCGGCATGAGAGCTACATGTTAAGGAATCAGGAGGTCATGTCATGCCACACGTGCCACGGGCTGTAGTTGCCAGCTCACACTCTATGCACAGCATCCACTGGAGGTCTCAGATAATCTAGATAATCTCAAGTGAAAAATGACCAAAATCCACCACTGTACACAATTAGTGCCACGTGTGAAGATCACTACAAGTGTTTGCACTTTATTGCATTGTCAACTAAAACATTGCTTTGTTGTTGTTGTTTTAGAGATCATTGATATGTCGTTGAATCATGTTCCTCTCCATGAAAATGAGGAAACGACTGAAAATGGAATCCACCCTGATCTGGCCAAGGTAATTCTTTGTAATTCTGTCATGTTACTTCCTAGGCACATGACATCAGTGCACCCTCTTTATGAAAAAGGAAATGGCCCTTAATGTATGCAGTGAGATCATTGTACTGTTAAAACATGTTGCAAGTTTCAGAACTCAAAACTTCCTTGTTAGTACAAAAATAGCTCTTAATGAAACCAAGCTGCCAAAACGACTTTTTTTCTACTTCCTGGTTTTTATTACATATGAGATGAAAACACCAGCATAAGCCCGCCTGCACAGAGCCAGATCAACACCTACATATATACATCATCGTCTGTTATTGCTGTTTATGTGATTTATCTGTTTAAGCGAGCAAAGAGCGTTCTCTATATAATTGCTGGAGCTGTCAATCACTTCAGTTCAGCACGAGCTCAGTGACTGAGTTGTGCACGTTATAATCATCTACACATGCACTACGCAATGAGTCTTTTATTTACAGTTTGTTTGCATGTTGCTATGATGAAAGCAGGAGAATGCAGAATTCAAGTTGCAGTAGTGAGATCATTGCATGTGTGCGCTCAACAGACATGACTGTGATCGGCTATAATGCTCTGCACTGCAAACTTATATTCTACTGTATTTATTAGGGCTGTCAAAAGATTAATCGCGATTAATCGCATCCAAAATAAAAGTTTGTGTTTACATAATATATGTGTGTGTACTGTGTATAATAATTTTCTATATATAAATACACACACACATGCATGTATATATTTAAGAAATATTTGCATACATATACTGTATATATTTATATATAATTTATATTATATATAAATATATTTTTTTTATATATAAATTACACATTTTTCTTAAATATATACAAGCATGTGTGTGTATTGATATACACAAAATAATTATACACAGTACACACACATATATTATGTAAACACAAACTTTTATTTTGGATGCGATTAATCGCGATTAATCTTTTGACAGCCCTAGTATTTATACTATTATACTATATTTAATGCAAATATAAACATATAGTTCTATAATCATACTTTTCATGAATACTTTATCTTGGCAGCTGTAATAGTAAAACGGTCATAAAAGTTTGTAACTCTTTCCTGTCTGGAATTTATTTATTTATTTATTTATTTATTTATTTTGCCAGCATGCACCAGCATTTTTTTTTATTTTCACAAAACTTTCATGGCCCCCAGAATTTTTTTTAATTTTTTTTTTTATGAATATCTGAACATGCAATATATCAAAAGAAAGAACAGAGCCCCATTGTATTCTAGCTTCATGCATTCTTTAGTTATTGACACTTGATTGTGTGTAAGTTTCATTTAAAAAAAGCAACATTTTGAACACATGCTGAGAAAATCACGTTTTTGTCAAAGACTACGTCCAGATCAGATTCAGAACGATGATCAAAGCACAGATGCAGTAGATCGAGTCCATCAACACCATCAAAGCTTCACAGTCCTGTAGCTCGTCCTGGGTCGATATTTCATTCGGTAACATTGTGCAGTTTTGATTTATATGCTGTTTAATGGAAACATGGATTGCCGGAAAATTCCGTCAATGGCAGGGAAAGAGTTAAAAGAGTTCCACATTCTTGTTATTATAGAATTGCCTTTTATTTTTTAATTATGACAGATTTTAATGTAAAAATCCTACTAACTTTATAAATGCACCTCAGTCTAGCTTTCACTGTATAGAACCTTAAAACACTTCAACACATTTAAAGACATAAACAAGAAATGAATGGTGCGTCATGAGATCATTACACATAATTAACACT